>NC_135573.1:103330000-103592500 GCF_965152235.1 Eretmochelys imbricata | reverse complement strand
TCACAAAACAACTGCGAGTGCCCTCTGTTTTGTTTCAATTATTACTTATTATTTGAACTGCTTTAGCGCCTAAGGATCCCAATAATGGATTAGAAACCCATTCTATTAGGCATTTTATAAACAAATAATTTCAGGGTGGGAACCATTGTTTTGAGTTTATAATCTAAGTAAAGACAAGAGGCAACAGATGGGTATAAAACAGAATAGACGGGGGAGCACACGGTAATGATCAACCGTGAAGAGCAGACCAACTGTCTAACCATTGTCAATTTTTTTTTTTTAATAGTCATGACAGCAGAGGAGAATTTTAAATAGGGATTTGCAGAAGATCAATGTGGTGGCTTTGCAGTTGTTTATGGAGAGCTCCTCCCACGCATGAGGGCAGCACGTGAGAAATCTCCAAGGTGGCTGTTTGAAAATTTAACATATGGGCCATGAAGAGAAGACATGGGAGTCAACTAATTGACAGTGCAGAAGAGGTGATAGGTGGGGGTACAGGCGGTACAAGGCTTTAAAATTACAGACAAGTTGTTTATGTTTGATGGGCAGGAGAAGGGAAAGTCAGTAGAGGGATGAAAAGAGAAGGAGTAACATGACTGAAATGACGCGCCAAGAAAATTATCTTTGCAGCAGATTTTTGATCAGATGTAAGTGGGACATGATGTGATTTGGCAAGACCAGGGAGGAGAAGGCTGCACTAGACAAGATGAGAGAAGAGGAGGACCCAGATGAGAGTTTAGCTGTCTGAACAGCGAGGGAAGGCTAGAACTTAGTGAAATGTTATGTGGGCAGAAGAGGGTATGGATGTGGAGTCTAGATTTGTCTCGATGGAATAGTGAGAGAGTAGGAGGAACTGGAGGAAACGATAGACTGGTGAAGATAAAAACGAGGAGGAATGGAACAACTGGACAGGAAGGAAGTGAGAAAAAAGGAAGGAAACACAGTATGAAGCAGATAAGGGATGTGGTGAGAGTCATAGATGAAAGGCAGCATGACAAATAGTAGGCCAGCAGTTCTCAAACTTGAGCAACTCGAGGACCCCCATTTTGATTCAAAAATTTTTGAAGACCCCCAAGCCACCCGCTCAACCTGAGACTCCATCCACACCCCACCTCTTCCTGCCCCCGCTCAACTCGTACCCCCTCCTCTTCCCTGCCTCTTCCATCCCCTCCCCCGAGCACACCCCAGCACCACTCCTCCCTCCCTCCCAGTGCCTCCTGCATGCCGCTGAACAGCTGTTCCCTGGCATGCAGGAAGCACTGGGAAGGAGGGGGAGAAGTTGATCAGCGGGGCTGGCGGACGCCAGTTTGAGAAACGCTGTAGTACGCTATTAAAATACTGACAATTAAGCAGTAAATCAAAACACAATTAACAATTCCTTGAAGAGAAGGAAGCAAAAAGTTTCTCAACCTGTAAGCCTAATTTATACAAGAAATATATCGCAGTGATAAGATGACAAGACAGCCAATAATCTAAAAAGCGTAACTCTTAATTCTGTATTATAGGTAAGTATGCAAATAGAAATGCAGTCAAATGGTATCTTCAGAAAAGCTGATTTACTGGTAATCTGTTGTCCCTTCTCTAAGAGATACTATGTGACTGGATTTCTACTACTGGAAACTAAGGCTGAGTAAAGTTTCCACAAAACAACATATTCTCCAATTTATAAAAGGAACAAGAAACTAAGGCTATTTTGTATATCTCAGAGAATTATTTATACTCAGAAGAGATGATTGGAAAGGGAACAATTTAAGTAAAATTATGCAAGAACATCTAGCCTGGGTGAAATAGTTCAGGAAGGAAGATCCACAAGTTATAACACATCCATCTTACAGGTCAAGTCCAAATTTTATCTGTCAGCTGGAACACTGGTTTCAAATTTAAAACAATCCCCGGTCTTACACACTGAACTGACCTACAAGCCAAAGGCAGCAGCCACATTTGTTCTGAAAGTTACACATAACTTGACCATAAAAGCATGAACAAGATACTTGATTCTATCTGAATTAGGATCAGCAGTGTTGAACATTTACCCAAGCCAACATTATGCCTTTCTACCTCTACAAATGGAGTTATTTTGTTGGAGACTACAAGGTCCAAAATAAAAAAAAATTAGAACCAACATCTCAGATCACTGTGAATCCTGATGTTTAGTGGGCTTCAAGAGCTTGATCATGGAAAGACACATTGGTTTCAACTAGGTAACGCTGGTTCTACCTACAAAAACACACGAAGTTCTGCTTTTCTGAATCTAGTAGTTCACTTTTACTTCCACTGTGAAAGGAGAAAGGTAACCTGATGAATAATTGTGGCTGTTAAACTCCCATTAGTGTAAGTAAAAGATGACATGTAAACCTAGAAAGGGAGAGCATCTGTCACAGAAATTCCAGTATGACTCACCAAAGAGAAGACTACCTGGAGCACATTCATATTGACACAGATGTATTTGCCAAATACTAAACTCCAATGTAATACTTGGATTCCTAAGGTAATTGATATGCTTTGCAACAGAAATGACAACTCTGCACAAATGGTGAAAAATTGGAGAGGGTTCAGAGAAGCACCACAAGAATTATTCAAAATCTGGAGAACATGCATGACAGAGAATGACTTAAGCAGTTTAATCTACTCAGCTCATTAAAAAGAAATTTAAGAGGTGACTTGATCATGATCCATAAATACTGTACCTACATGTGGGGAAAATGTCTGATGCTAGAGGGCCTTTTTAACTAGCAGCTATAGGTATAACGATGTATGAAAGTTCAGCTAGAAATTCAACTAGAAATAAGAAATGCTTAACTGACAGTTAAACTTAAGAGTAGGAATTTAGTCAGTGTGATATCTTTAGACAAAAACTCACTTTTAAAGTCAGCCCTTAATTTTTTTAATAAAAATCATGATCACAACTCTAACATTCAAATGATATTCATCTGAATATGAATAATTTACACAATTTATTTATTCTCTTAAAAACTGAAGAAATATTTGACATCAATAATATAAAATAAATACAAAAATAAATAAAACACAAGACAAAATTTACAAGTGGAAAACATATTTAGTAATAATCATGTTCTTGCCCAGATGTTCAGATTATGGCTATTTCACTTCATTGTTTGCAATTCAGGAACGTATCAATGGGTCACTAATGATTAGTATATGGTACCATAGTTCAAGGTCCAGGTTTGATTTCCAGTTCTGGGCATGAATTTCCATGTAACTAAGGACAATCTGTTAATGAATTTTAACATACAAGCACAGCAGCAGTGTTTTGGAAATACAGTACAACTTCAGAGTTATGAACACTAGAGTTATGAACTGACCGATCAACCATATACATCATTGAGACCGAAAGTATGCAATCAGGCAGCAGCAGAGAGAGAGAGACACACACACACACAGCAAATACAGTACAGTACTGTGTTACACTTAAACTACAAAAAAATAAAGGGAAAGTTTAAAAAAGATTTGACAAGGTAAGGAAACCGTTTCTGTGCTTGTTTCAATTAAATTAAGATGGTTAAAAGCAGTGTTTTTTTCTGCATAATAAAGTTTCAAAGCTGTATTAAGTCCATGTTCAGTTGTAAACTTTTGAAAGAACCACCATAAAATTTTGTTCAGAGTTACGAACAACCTCCATTCCCGAGGTGCTCGTAACTCTGAAGCTCTACTGTATGAAGCACAAAATATGTACAACCACATGTCACAAGACCTGATCCCAAAGGTGCATTAAACACAACGTATGTTGTATATTTTTGGCACAAGTCCAAAACAGAACATTTTCATTTAACTTTTGGGAATTTTGAAGATCATGGCTTATCTGGAGGCAAACGATACATACACAATTTTTTTTTATGAAATACATACTCATATACACTTAGTCATCCAACTCTAGGGAGACTAACACAACCAAATGCCTGGTATATGAATAGATTTAGGTCTATATTAAAATATTGTCTTCTAACAAAGTATTACTTGAGATTAGAAATGCATCAATATGATTTTATGAAACAAATATAAAACCTGACAATACAGTCTGTTGTTCATAGCTATATAAAAAAAGCACATTGAAGTAAACTGAATTTGGTCATCAGATTAATTTTATACAATGAAATACTGCAAGTATTTCTTTAGTTTACTCTCAAAGTAAAAGTATGACAATGATAAGCAAATGGCTGTATAATGACTGGAATTTAAATGAACTCGTTCTGAAAAGACTATGTTAAGCACCTACAATACTTTGTAGCATATACTGTCTTCCTCATCTTCCTGTCACTTCCACAATAGCTCTCAAGGCAGACAAATTCTTATTATACTATTTCACTTATAAGATCACTTTTTATTGATTCTCTAGATTACTATTCTAAAAATTGTTACATGGATTTCTCCACTGGTAAGCTTGTCTCTTTAGTTAAAACTGGTTTGGTTCTAAAAATCTGGGAACACATCTTTACTTGTCAAACGTTTAAATGTGCAGCTACAAAATTTTGATCACTGTTTGAAAGACCCGGACAGATTTTACTTTCACTACGATATAAATTTAACCAAAAATGTATTTTTCCCCTTATTTCAAATACTGGTGAGAATATGTGGACTCTTGAGAGTGATCTACAACAACCTTGCTATTTTACTTCTAGATTTTGTTTTTGTTTGGCTATAAAGAAGGACAGGAAACATTTGACACGGGTTTAATCAGATGTCTGGGACTACCCGGCAGATAACAGTGTACAGTGCAGGTAATCCCATGTTATTTCATAATTACCCGGGGGGGCTTTTTCCATCCATGTCCCTCCAGCTAATCCATTGCCGGGACCTTACCATACACCCCAGCCTCGTAGGAGGGCTAAGATGGGCTATAAGAATGGGGGGTTGGCTCCCTGCCGTAGCAATCATAGGAGTCCCCAACTGCAGCAGCAGAAATAAAACCAGTGCTGCTTTTAAGACTCTTTTGAAGCCCATTAGACAATAGTAAGCAATTATGACAGTTGTAGTTGGATATGTCTACACTCCAGCTGGAACGGTTCTTCCCAGTGCAGTTAGACTGATATGCTCAAACTAGCATTCTAAAAATAGAAGTGAAACTACATGGGTGGTGGCTTGGGGTAGCCAGTAGGGTACATTATCAGGGGGCTAAGTGGGCTTGTACTTGGGTGGCTAGCCTGAGCCACCGCTCTGCTGCCATGGCCACAATGCTATTTTTAGCACACTAACTCAAGCAGTGCTAGCGCATGTCTGTTTACCTGCACCAGGAAGCATCCTCCTAGCTACAGTGCAGATATACCCTAAGAGGGGTTTCCCCCTGAGCAAGTTTTCCTTCCTCCACCTGAGCTGACTAGCAGGATATATGACTTGATTAATCTTCTGTTGAGGAGCAGACGAGCAGTGTTGATACAAAAACAGTACTTTTGCACATACAAATAATCACAGTTTGCCAGGGCAGTGAAGGGCTGGCTCTCACAATGGCAATTCTAAAGGGGAGGCAGGCAAGTCTCAAATGATAGAACTGCTTTGCACAGAGAGTGTCTCCAATATGTTGGACCACAAAATAGGAGGCAGGAGCAGGTGAACTGTTTAAATGTTGGTGATGCTGGGCAGAGGGGAGTTAAATGCAGGAGGTGCTAAGTGAATCTGCCCCTAAGCACTGTACTTCATTCCTCCTGCAGAATTTCCATAAAATAAAATAAAATAAAATAAAGGAAAACTAATTGTTCAGGAGAAAAGAATCTTTTTAGAAACACTATCACAGAGGAAACATTTCTGCATGTGAAGAGAAGGGTTTGGTCAATTCAGCATATATGCAGCAAAAGGAGCTTCCAGAAAAAAGAACTCGGCCTCTATTCCACTGGATTGATTAGAAATACTCATGAGTGATAACTTCTGTCCAAAGTAGTGGATCCACTCCAAATTAAATGGGGGAAATCCAAGAGCTACCTCTCGACAAAAATATGAAATGTAAAACAAAAGTAACATTTATAATTAACATTAACATTTCTAAGTCTACAACTGGTGAATATAACTTTCTGAAAAGAAAAACACATTTGAGACAGAAGCATCACTGAGTCACCCCCACCCTGAAACCCAGCTTTAATACCAGTTTAACAATTAGGAGGAATGTTGAAGATTACTACTATTTAAATTGATGTTGAATGGGTACACAGAAGGTTTATGCTTCTGATATTCAGTCATATTAAAACAGGATGGAAGCTTTTTTATATAAAGTACATTTTAAATTCACTGTTTTGAACATTGGCTACCAGTGATAGCAGTATAAAAAACTATTTATGTGCTCATTTTAGGCACACTAGGAAGATTCACTGATGTGTGTGTCTGCCAATGATGCTCTCATTTTAACAAAAATTACTCACATTTCTAAAGGAAGAGACTGAAGATAATTATGATGTATCCTGCTGCATATTCTGAATATACAGTGTATAACTTTTTATTTTAATGTTTAAGCCTCATTACACAAATTCTATTCCACAGACTCTCTTTTGCCTTTCCAATTCTCAGTTTACCTTTTTACCATTATTACTGCATTCTGCTCCTTTTGATGTCCACAAAAGCAGGGTTGGGCCCCCACCAGAAACAGTTTTACCTTTACATCAGAAGAGCCAACCTAAGAATACATAGCTTACCATGCATCTCAGCCTTATAAAAACAATCATGTGTTTTAAAACGTTTTTTTTCCCCCCACACCACAGATAGGTAAGAATGACAATATCACATAATGTCAGGCAAAATAAATAAATAACCTTAGTTTGTTAATTTCCCTCTTGGTTAATTAACATCTATAAGTGACCTTTAGCATTGACAGGTCCAACTTTATCCAGAAAGCCAAGGTTTAAGAAATATCTATCCAAATAGAATTGATTAGTGATTAAAGCATTGTGAAAAGCACAATTCAATCTGATTTTTAGGCTGGAATTGCATTCCATAGCAAGCTGATTTGACTGCCAATGAGACAGAATGAACAGTCACTGCAGTATAATAATGTTGATGTTACCATATCTACATTTATCCAAAGAATGAAACAAATATATCATTTTAGACTGAAATTAAACCTCGCAAGAAATCATTTTTCTTTATATTGTTTGGAATTAAAAACGTATTAAATTGATCCATTAAGAAAATTCTCTTCTCTGTCTTGTGTGTCTTTCAGACCGTGTCTGCATCCTTAGGCAATGAAACAATTTTTATAATTGTAATAAAACAACAAAATGTTGACTTTAAGTTAAGAAAATTGTTGCTTGAATGACTAAATACTTCAGCGAAACAAAATAATTCCTTCTCTAAGCTGTAACAAAGAAACAGCATGCTTGAATAGGTATATATACGTTACATAATAACGTTATATATATATTTGTTAAACCTTTTTTACACTTTTATTTGAATTTCACTTTTTTCCTAGTCATCGTTTATAAAATCAAGATTGACTAATCTGATAGTAACATCTAGAAATTCAGTGTATCTATAGTTATTATTACCATATTTCTGTTATACATTACTGCATATGCCGTTCTATCAACAATATTGTACTGTAGAAAGAAATAAGACTCAAGTATCTGTTCAATTTTTCAACGAAGTACAACAGTAAGATAATGAAAATGCTTCCCCCACTTCTTGCTCATCGCACTCCACCTGCTAAATCAAGCAAAAAAGTAGCATAAAATATACACAATGCAGAAACAGAAGTTTGCAAAACTGATGCAATATGTTCACATGTCAAGAAAAAGAAAATATATATTTCAAGGGCACTTGTTTCATACCATGTAAATTTCAACTCATGGATTTCAACAACTTCCTCCCACAGGTCTAGAAGAGAGCAGCACCATGGGAGCATAGACAGTATATCAATACACTTAAATCAATTTAAAATACCATCTCTTACATAAAATAATACCAACAAATAAATACAGGTAAGATTTTTAGGAATTTGACACTCAAATATGATTCATAACATTTTGAAAGAATAACCCAAAGTTTGTACAACTGCAAAGGCCAACGGTTCCAATTTGGCCATCCTGTAGCGAAGACCGCAGCATCCACACTGTGCTTAAATTTAGCTAATTAGGTGGGTAATAAATTCTATAATCTAATACACGTACTTCATGTGTCTTTAGAAAGTACATTGTGATATAGAAAAGGATTTAGTAGGAATTCTATTTTGTTATAGAAACATCAACTTTATATCTATTGCCCAATTTCTGGAAAATCTTCATCTCATAAAAATGTGTTATAAATTATAATATATCTATTATGGTAATCTTAAGATTATAATCAGAGCATCATCAGAACAACATATGTTCATAGGATATATGTTCAGTTTTTTAAACCATATTAGCCAACAGAAAACTATATTCAACAAATGGCAACTTCAATAGTGTTTTACAATATCATCTAAGGTATTAAATGTAATATCAATATGATTAACTCATTTGGTAGGAAAGTGGATATAATGTAATTTCATGCTAACACCAAGTTGTTTATAATATTCACTATTATCCCCATTACAAATTATTACAGAAATGTGTATGCATTAGCCACGTATTTCAACAGCGCTGCAAGAAAAAATAGTGAACATGGTCGGACAAATTCTAACCTCACACACCATGCTACAAATCAGAACAATCCACAGATATGCTTGGGTTTCCATCTGAGTTACTAATTTTTTAAAATACAATGTGGCGGTTCTTTGAATTGAAAATTAAGTATACAATGACATTTAATTAGACAAATGAATATTAAACAGACAGCATGTCCAAAAGCGTCGTTGAGAACGACTGCACAGTACCTTTAACGGGGAGGAGGGAATTTTCCGGCTTGCCGGGGAGAAGGAATAAGCTCAGAAGTTACTGAAAAGGGGGAGTGGCTCAGCATGGTGATGCTGATTCATCTACAAGGACTGGAAAGGCTGAGGGAGGTCAAAAAGGGGGTAAAGCACAGTGGAAGAACCCTCTTTTCTCCAAACCAGGCATAGCAGCACCCATCCACCCTCCCCTTGAGGTGGCAAAATACCAGGTTTGGTCAGGACTTGCTGTGGGCATCATGCTAGCTGCTCCTTTCTAGGCGGGCTGGGAAGAACTTTTTCCCTCATCACCAGATTAGCCAAGGTGGAGTGTTTTTTTTCCCACTTCCTCACAGTGGGTTCAGGGAGGGCTTTGTTATGGTGAGTAGGGAGGTGATTTAGGTTATTATGTCACAACTCATTTTGTAAGTGTGAGGCAGATGTCCAGTGCAGGTACTCCATAGGGGACAGTATACAGTAACTGGAAAAATGACTTGGTAAAAGACTTAAAAAGGAAGTGTTTATTAAAGAAGCAGAAAGAGAGTGGGGCGTTTGGGGCTTCTATGACTGGTACAGCAGGGAGTCAACCCCCCCTTTCTTTTAGCCCACCTTAACCTTCATTTGAGGATAGGAGGGATGGTAAGGTCCCAGGAATGAGTTGGCTGGGGGATGCTGGATGGAAAAAGAGGGGAGATGGCAGAAGCCCCTTGGGTAGCTATTGAATGATTATCAAGTTACCTGCACTGTACACTTTCATCTGCTGGGTAGTCCTAAATATCTAATAATAAAGTTGCAGCTTGATTAAAACCATATCAAGTGCTCCTGTCCTTCTTTCGGTATAGCTGGACAACTTCATGAGCGGTAGTATTTGAAAGGGATACTACAGTTATGACATTAAAGACCCCAAACAATTTAAAAAAATCTACATCTAAACATTGCTGAAATATTAAGAAGATATACACAAAAGTAAACCGTAATTAAACTGATGCCCGGTCATTAAGGGCTCATTTGTGACTTTGTTATGAGCTCCAAAGCAAGGAGCAATACAGATCAGAAGACAGACTGTGATTCTGACAGACTCCACCTACCTTCCAGGTTCCCCTGGACTCCTAACAGGAAGTACACTACACTAATATAGACTGTACTTTCGCTTCCATGACAATATAGGTGGGTGCCTTGTATCACTTCCACAGAGGAGGCGGCGGATGAAGCAGCCCCTGGTCTTCTCTCTGCACTGCTATCGGCAATCCAGGTAGCCAGCATCAGGAAGTACAGAAGTTCCTGATGATCATATGGGAGTATGCAAGTTTGGCCACAGTATGGCCCTACTCTAGAAGGAAGATGCACACTAAAGGCCCCAATCCCATGAAGATTTATGCTTCTATTTAAATTAAGTTGCCACAGAGTGTATGTTCTCCCTCAACAGAAACTGCTCAGACTCCCTTCTTTTAGTGTCCACTCTGTACAATTTATTCAAGTTCCCTCCACCAACACCTATATAGTACAATACAACAATTTTAATACTTATGACCCTATTGCCTCCAGCCCCTGTTCATCCAGGCCCTGGGAGAAAAAAGGGATCACCCTTCCTTCAGTCTTGGCACAGCTAGCCCTGTCCATCCCCATCAACACTTCCTTCCTGCCATTTATCAAGCTAGTCAGCTGATGGGCTAATTAGCTCCTTATCTCACACATCTGCCCCATCTGATTGGCTAATTCCTTCTTATTTCCTCAAACAGATGTTGCCAAGGCCACAGTGATCAGTGTGCTGAGCCACATTTGAGGCTTCAGCATTCTGTCACATAAGTATTCACATAAATCTTTGTAGAATTGGAGCTTTCACAAACTATTTGAAGTTTCGGTATTTTTAAATACAATACCAGTTGTTTTGTGCTCCACCCCCACAAATATGGTTTAACACAGCAGTCTAATGGCAAACTATTTCCTGCCATGCAGTGGGATCTCTGTTGAGTTTCCAAGACCATCCTCACTTGTTAAAGACAGGCAAGCACTGGAAGAAGCACATTCAGTTAATGGCAGAAAAGTGCCTCATAACTCTTGAGTAAATCTTGTGGGTAATATACATGGCAGCATTCACAGACTTTTGTTTGGGGGATGGTAAATATAGGATCTTTCAGTGGCAATGGAAAACTATAAAGAGAGCAAAGGAGAAATTAGGGAAATCCTACAAGAATCTTCACTCAGACCTCTGCAAAATTATATATAGAATTCTAATAGTAAATGTATTTTAAAGAACTGTTGGGACAGTTGCTGCAGTCACATATTATATATATTTAACGTATTAAACCTCACTGTTTAGACTTAGCAGAATACCAGCTGATAAGTACAGGTCATATAATTTCAAAGGATTATTAAATACCTTTGAAGCAGTTTTTATTTCTTCTCTACACAGATACACATTGACATATTTTACACACACAATTACCTATTGTAATTATACTCTACCGCACAAATATTCGGACAAACAATGGGTACAGTTTATTTAACATGAAATATCTTTCTTATCAATGAGAAATGAAATGCTTATTTAAAACACAATCTAAATTATCATTAAATTCACTAGTTTAGATATTCTTTACAATACTATGATACAGAAATATATCCCAGATGTTATAATTAGGATTGTTTTTTCAACATTTAATACTTTGCCTCTTTATTGCTGCCTGAAATTATAAGTCTATTCATGTGCACATTTCACATGAAGGAACACAACTTTTAATTGTTAGCAGCTGTAATATCGGAGTGTGCTGATTATGCAAGTGAAGGCGGTGCATGTATTGTCATAATCCTAAAAACCATACTGCAGCACGTCTACGTGTCACTGAATTACTTTATTGTAGGTTTGTTGTTCTATTTAATCCTTTGTTGATCAGGCTTTGGAACAATGATTTTCATATTAACAACAGATACTCTAAAAATTTCTCTGGAGACTAATTCACGTGGATTTACTCCCATTATCCACTTCATCAGAGAGGTTTCTTTTATGAAACTTACACTCAGAAAATTTTAAACAAGTAGTTCTTTAATCGTAAAATGTTATACCTCTTCAGTGATAAAACTGCAAGGTAAAATAGGGTTACATATAAACATAATGTTGTGTCTATATTTTTAATCATTTTAAGCAATATAAACACTACATGTTTATTTAAAAATTTGGAACAACTTTTGACTACAAAAAGGTTCTCTCCAAATGTCTTAATTTGATATAAAATGTAACATGGAAAATACTTATGCACCAGATATGCACTGATTTCATTTTGAACTACTATTTAAAAATGCTGTTACTAAGATTCAAATAACTGGCATTTTAATCCACATAATGGCCCATATTACCTGTCTCTGTCAGTGAGACATTTAAAAGCATCTCTTTATTAGAAACACAAATCAATATACCCAAGGGATTGCAACAACAGCTTCAAGCAATTTATATTGTCATTGCATTCCTGATGTTTCTACTCTGAGTAACTTATTATTATGAATGGCGTGAAAATGGCAAACCTGTCACAATTAATTTTTTTAAACCTCTTGTACGAATTTTTTATTTTCTTGAAATAAGTATCTTCCTGGTAACTATAGGTTTAGGTTATAAGAAACAGTCTATAACTGAAGTTTTAGCTCATTATAATTGAGGGTTTTTACCTATTCCCATTAGAAAGATTATTGATAAGATTAAGAGCTATTTGCATTGTTTTGAAATGAAAGAACCCTGTGCACACAGAAGCACTCAGACTTTAGGTTTCTTTCCATAGTTGAAGACACCAGCACCAATAATGAAATCATTGTTTGTTCATTCTGGGTATTGGCCAGATCTTTGTTTATCTCACTTTGTTTTGAGAAGCAGCATGGCTTAGTGGTCTGAGAACCATCACTGGACTGGGAGCCAGGAAATCCTGAGGTGACTGTGTAGTCTTGTGTAAGCATTTAACTTGTCTGACTCAGTTTTCCTTTCTGTCTAAGCAAGGCTGTCTACACGGTGGGGGTAATGCACTCTACAGGGTGTGATATCTAAAGCACACTAAGACGTTACACATTAATTGGTCTGTGTAGACCCTGCTTGTGCACTTTAATGTAGAGCTATTAGAAAAAGCATTACATTAAAGCACACTAAGGAACCTTTAGTGTGCACCAGCAGGGTCTACACGAACCATTTAATGCACAACGTATTAGTGTTCTCATGAAATCACAATCCCTGTAGAGTACATTACCCCACCATGTAGACAAGATTCTACTAATTTAATTCACGAGACGGTTGTGCGAACTAATGTTTGTACATTTCATTGAAGGTGTAAATCTGTATTTAGATTCTAAATATGATTCTAGAAATTTTCTGCATCTGAGTCACATGTAATGAAAGGCTTGCCTGCTTTTAGTCTCCATACTTATTTTGAATGTGGATTTGTCTATAAACCTGTTCCTGGCAGGATTACTATATCACAGATAAGCACTAATGGGGTTTTTTTATATATCCTGTAGTAAATAATGTTTCAGTATCAGATTCTACTTTGTGGGACAATACTAGAGAATTCCAGGAGTAAATGTGAATCATATTTTGCATACTCATTAGCATGCCAATACCTATGATACATTTCCATTTGGAGTAGTGTAACAGAGTTCTTGAAATAAACTGAAAGATCTGGGTTGTCTTTGTATCAAGTGAAGCACGTTATATGTTTTTTAAAGGCAAATTAACAGAGAACAAAACTTTAAAGCTTTAGCTCACATCTGTCTGTCTGACAGCGTACTTCGTATCTCCAAGATTTTACAGGCTGAAAGGCTCTGCTGTACTTTGATGAATAAATCAGATTTTGTAAGACAGAAAATACTGTAACATTATTCATTACAGCATGTATGGTACAAATGGCACTTCTAAAATGTGCTGTCCTATATTGAAGAACTGCTGCTTTAAACTTCTTTAGGAGCGTCTTCTTCTCTTCTACCTCCGCCCCCACCCATCAGTATCTTCAGAGGATTCTGACATCAACAGAACTGGTTTGGTTCTGTTCTGCAGGGAACAGGGTCCCAAGAAGGGAACCGAACCTCCTCTATGCTATGAGGGTGTGTTCTCCATGTGGGTTCTCTGTCCTCAGCTCACAAAGGAATTGGGGGTGGAATGAGGTTAGCAGTGGGTGCAAGGATGCAGTGGGTATATGAAACTCCCTCGTTTAGTGGGTGTGCAGGAGTTCTGGGAGATACTGCCATTATAAGCTTGCAGCAATAATTGCTTTGCTACCATTTCCTACATTCTGCAGGTGGTGCTGGTGAGAAGGGGTGGGTAGGATTCATCCCAGAATATGTGGCAATGGACTGTAAATGAGCTGGCTATTCAGTCTATGCCTTGCATATAGGATTAGTTTTTTAATATTAAGTAACAATGATATATGCAGTCTGAAATAGTTATTTCTGGAATACTATCTTTTTTTTAACGCCTGGAATTTATAATTAAATAATGTACTATACAGTAACTTATTTAAACTAGCAAACAGGCATTCAGTGGTCCATATTCTTTTATCAAGTGAAGATTTATGCACATAATTTTAATTAGTGTTAATTGCGGTTAACCACATAAATCACCTTTTTAGTGATGGAATAGTAGACTTCATCTAACATACTGTTAATGGAAAGCAGCTACTAGAAACTTTCATTGCTTCTCTCTTGTTAGTTTTAAAGCAGTGGCAAATAGTTAAGGACCCATCAATAATTACCTTATACATCCCAGGTTTCAGGAATTATTATGGGGGAGCTAGCAATGGACATTATATTATAAAAAAGACTCGTTACATTTTGAGACATACATTTCTAATACCTCCAGATGTTTGCAGCAGGCCTTTGAAATTCAGCAGTGGGAAAGCTTTCAGGCTAAAAGTAGTGCCTTTTATTTGTTCTATGAAATTCCATTCAGGTTTAGCTGAGTTGTAAACTGCTGAAGATATGATTTCCCTTCTCTTGGTTGCATGGTCAGAAATTTTTTTGGAAACATGCCAAAATAAGTGAACATGGACATTTAATTCATGGCTGGGCCCATGCCATCAGTGCCAAAGCAGCAGCAAAAGCACACATTGAACTGGGAACCCTGGGAACAAACAGCCTCTCAGAAAGGTTGAAGGAGAAGAAAGGGAAAACAGTTCAGTCACGCTTCCCCCATCAACTACTTTCCAGACACTGCACATGGTTCCTGTGACCCATTTCTTCCCAGAAATAACAACTTGCTCGTGTTTGCAACTAATGCAGTTAGTCCCATAGTTCAAGCTGTGTTGCACTACTGAAGATTCAAGGATTCAAATTTTACATGATGCCATGCATGATGGAAGAGTTGTTACAGTTACACATAATATACTTTAAAAAAACTTTTTTCTTAAAAAACCCTAGAAAATACAAAAGCATATTTTTTTTTTAAAAAAAGCAATTTAAAATTTTGACTTCAGCACTCAGTTTTTGAAAATGCCAGAATCCGGTTGCTCATGCAACCTTAAACCCCAAACCATACAATTTGGCTAGTATATTTAAAAACATCCAAGGTTGTCTTTTTTGTTGATTAAATCTACCAGCACATGGGCAAATTCAGAACTTTAGCTTCTACTTCCTGTATAAACTAGTGCTTTTAAGCCAAAAATACCTGTAAAATATGATTGCAATAAATAAATAAACTAGGTGAGTGTTAGAAACATTGTAAAAAGCACATCTGACACTCTAGGACGGACAACTTCACTTCTAGACTTTCAGCTTCTAGAGAAAGGTCGACCACTGATAACAATTTGTTCCATTAGGAGTAGCAATATCAGGCCATTTCTGATAACTTGCTATCCTCACAAGAAATGCTGGAAAACATCAGGTCTTCCCCTGACTGCTTCAGTTAATGGAAGTCTCTATAAAAAGGAAAAGTTGTCTGGAAATCCTGTTGTTCTTAACCTTTTCAGCAACTGCAGAAATTACTAAGAAACTGAGCGTAGAATGAAATTGCAGGAAAAAAAGAATACAGTTGTTCAGGGCTTTCTAGCCACTTATGGATCTTTGGTTGGATGCACCAAAAACTCCTTTGCAGATTCCAGTAGTCCATCATTTTGGAAGAGATATTGTTCCTCAGTTCTAGAATATTAGAAAACTTATGCTGCTTTCTTTGAACCAAGAAAAAAAGGATACCTAAAGACAGGAAAGTCACCATATCTTGCAAGCTTTAGACATCTCTGTGGAGAGAGGAAGAAGGATGAGAACAAAGACAGTAAGGGAAGGAGATGATGACAGAGGTTCAGAAGTCTGGTCCTTGTGTTATTCCTTCATCTCCAAATGCAAAGTTCATCCTTTCAGAGCAAATATTTGGTAGATTTTTCTCCAGGAAAGGAGATGTCCCTAGAAGATTAAGTCACCATAAAAGAGGAACAGAACTATAACATCTAACTGCTTGTGATATTCTCTCAATGAAAACTTCCTTCCTTAGTGAGTCAGAATGAGATGGCACTTAATCTCATGCTCAAAGGACCACACATATATGGAGGAAACATTTCTTGTCTCTATACCAGAATCCCAAATAGCAAGAGAAGGGCAACGTTGAAAATGTAATCTTGAACCAGGGTATACAATTGCTGAAAAATAGGGATATTTAGGAACTACCACTGATGAAAGGCCTCTTTTGACCAAACAACCTGTGGAGAGGAACTCAAGCTGTCTGTGACTAGAAGCTTCTATCTAGAAGCTATCAAGCGTAAAGGCTGTCAGAACAAAGAGCTGAATTCCAAAGAGCTGAAGGTGGGGATGTTCAAGTTGGCTCTGAGAAAATGGACATATTAGCTCATTGTGGATGTCTTACTATTGCAGCAAACACACTTTTTGAAACCTGGATATCTGATGTATGCCATTACAAGACCTATAAACCATTTAGATGATCACTGTTGACAGAAAATGCTAGAATTATAACTACAAAGAATTATCACCACAATAAGCAGTTAAACATTTATATTTTTCTATCAACACAAACTAGCAAAGAATAAGATAGGAAAAGTATTATGAATAGTTGGTGCCATGAATTCTACAGCTGCAAAAAGAACACAAATTAGTCAGCTGGTCTGGGCCTTTATGACCAATTTGAAATATGCAGTTCTAGAGTCAGATTCTGTGATTCCCACCAGCGGTGCTTGAATTTTTTTTTTTTTTTTTTTGGCAATGGGGTGCTAAAAACCAGTGAACAAAACTGTAAACTCTATAGATAATAGAAGCTATATATTCAGTTGGTATTATTAGTTAAGCCAGTGGGTGCTGCCGCAAGACCATTACTCCTAGATACAGCACCCTGATACCTCCCCCGACAATGGCTTTACTTCTTTCCATGTTACATGATTCAAGGCACAGCAGACCTCATGCATGAGGAAAAGCAAAGTTCTTAACCTGAATTTCTATGGTAGATGTAGCTTTTCTTAATTCACAGCATCTGTGAATTATCTAATTTTTAGTCTTTCTGCATAGTATGTTGTATTTTGACTGAGAACAGTTTTAAACAAAATCTGAACATGTCTATGGAGTCTAGCTTGCTTCTAAATATTTCCTTAATAGCCCTCACAAGATGATTAACAAAGAGTATGAATTTCATTCTGAAAAGGATGGACAAGAAAAATGTATCTTACCTTAACTAATCCTAAACTACTTTTTTTATCAGACTAAATTAGGAACTCAGGCAAAAATGGAGCGGGTAAGGTTCTATAACCACAGCAGCTGGTGGGCAGTGTGAGAAGGAGAACTCAATATTGATGCAAAAATAATAGTAGAGTTAGTATAACTCATTTTTGTTAACATTAACATTACAAACTTGCTTTCTCTTTACTGAATGTTAACAAGATAGCTATAGGTAAGATATAGCCAGGATACTTGTAAATATAACAATACATAGTATATTTAGCTAGTTATGTTACAAAATATTAACGCTAATCAAAGACATTCCAGGGGGTTTCTATTTCTGTCTCCCAAGGACTAGCAACTGTATGTCTATGTCCTTAGGCATAAACCATGTAAAATATTCATGTTTTAGGAAGAGACCTAACTGTACAAAGGGTAGGTTCTGTTATCAGAACTATCAGCTAGGAGTAAAGTGGCACTATACAAACCCTTAACTTTTTAAAGAAAAATCCCTGCTTATGTCTTTAAAACTCCAAGAAAAACATGTGCAGTTGGAAATATTTTAAACCTTTTGTTTATTACTTAAATGTTAAAATGACCAATGCATTCGTGAAATGCATACTTGCAAATATGTTAACTAAATGTAAAAATTTGAATATAATTTCCTAATATCATTCCTATGTAAATGGTAAAATGCTATATGCACCATTCTGAAATCTAATGTCCTTACTAATTCTTAATACAAGAAGCCTTTTAAGTATAAAATATTTATCTTAATGGAAAAATAAATTTATTACTGGCAGTTCTCAGGTAACTCTCTTTAGCTACCTCACATCTCTCCAAAATTTGTTATTAAAAAAAGCCTTCTCTAATATCTATTTAGGCTAAAGAAATTATAAAATTTATTTAATTAAAAAAACCTGTTTTGAGAACTAAAATATCGTATATAAAGTGGTGTTTAGACTTTTTGAGAAACAAATTTTATTTCCTGTTTGATTCTACTAAAATTGAAGAACATCCTAGAAAACTGTATGAATAAAAATAAAAGCTACACTTCAACTTTAAAAGGTTATGTGGGATTCTCCCACCAGAACAACAAAAGCAATTGGAAATGTTACCAGTTCATTAGACAAAATATGTATGCATAAGGTGAAGAAGAACCTAAGGAAAACCTGTGGGCCAACTGGGCCAACAAAAGAATGACAGCAACTAACTTGGAAACTAAACCAGACTGAAAAAGGTGTATTTTCCTATAATTTCATGGAAACAGGAAGAAGAGTACAAAAAACTCTCAGTGAGCACAACCCCACAACTCACATACACCTACCCTGCTTAAAGAGCAAGCACTCGACAACTTATCCTGTCTATCTCTACAAGCAAGCTATTATAAGCAGCTAAGAATTGAAAAGACTCAACAACCAACCAACCCCAGGAAAACCTTCTCCAAACTTCAACATGAATGTAGTGCCCATCTTTAAAAAAGGAAAGCAGGAGGATTTGGGGAACTACAGGCCAGCCAGCCTCACCTCAGTCCCTGGAAAAATCATGGAGTAGGTCCTTAAGGAATCAATTCTGAAGCACTTAGAGGAGAGGAAAGTGATCAGGAACAGTCAGCATGGATTCACCAAGGGCAAGTCATGCCTGTCTAACCTAACTGCCTTCTATGATGAGATAACTGGCTCTGTGGATGAGGGGAAAGCGGTGGACGTGTTGGTCCTTAACTTTAGCAAAGCTTTTGATATGGTCTCCCACAGTATTCTTGCCAGCAAGTTAAGAAGTATGGGCTGGATGAATGGAGTATACAGTGGATAGAAAGCTACCTAGATCATCGGGCTCAACGGGTAGTGATCAATGGCTCCATGTCTAGTTGGCAGCCGGTATCAAGCGGAGTGCCCCAAGGGTTGGTCCTGGGGCCGGTTTTGTTCAATATCTTCATTAATGATCTGGAGGATGGTGTGGATTGCACCCTCAACAAATTTGCAGATGACACTAAACTGGGAGGAGTGGTAGATATGCTGGAGGGTAGGGATAGGATACAGAGGGACCTAGACAAATTAGAGGATTGGGCCAAAAGAAATCTGATGAGGTTCAACAAGAACAAGTGCAGAGTCCTGCACTTAGGATAGAAGAATCCCATGCACTGCTACAGACTAGGGACCCAGAGGCTAGGCAGTAGTTCTGGAGAAAAGGAACTAGGGGTTACAGTGGACGAGAAGCTGGATACGAGTCAACAGTGTGCCCTTGTTGCAAGAAGGCTAATGGCATTTTGGGCTGTATAAGTAGAAGCACTGCCAGCAGATCCAGGTATGTGATCATTCCCCTCTATTTGGCATTGGTGAGGCCTCATCTGCAGTACTGTGTCCAGTTTTGGGCTCCACACTACAAGAAGGATGTGGAAAAATTGGAAAGAGTCCAGCGGAGGGCAACAAAAATGATTAGGGGGCTGGAGCACATGACTCATAAGGAGAGGCTGAGGGAACTGGGATTGTTTAGTCTGCAGAAGAGAAGAATGAGGGGGGATTTGATAGAGGCTTTCAACTACCTGAAAGGGGGTTCCAAAAAGGATGGATCTAGACTGTTCTCAGTGGTAGCAGATGACAGAACAAGGAGTAATGGTCTCAAGCTGCATTGGGGGAGGTTTAGGCTGGATATTAGGAAAAACTTTTTCACTAGGAGGGTGGTGAAGCACTGGAATGGGCTACCTAGGGAGGTGGTGGAATCTCCTTCCTTAGAGATTTTTAAGGTCAGGCTTGACAAAGCCCTGGCTGGGATGATTTAGTTGGGAATTGGTCCTGCTTTGAGCAGGGGGTTGGACTAGATGACCTCCCGAAGTCCCTTCCGACCCTGATATTCTATGATTCTATGAATTGGTGAGAGAAAGTTAATTAAAACACTGCCAAGGAATTAGGTTTAAGAGTCTTGTTATGATTTTGTTGGAATAATAAATAAAATAACCTGGCATTCAGCAATTTAAAAAATTACTCCATTCCACCTCACAGCAGACAAGAATTTATACCATCACACAGTAAATGTGCACTTGAAGACCACGCACATGCCCATGCACACAACACTCAACTCCTCTGCTTCCAAAGATGTCAAGTGATCTTATGAGGGAGAACCTTCTGTCATGCACAAAACAAAAACTTACCTAAGTGTAACTAACCAATCCCGTTCTAATGTTAGATTAGTTCTGCATTTTTCCTAGACTGCAGTGTACACAAACCTAATCCTGCAACTACTTCTATGTGGTGGACTTCTTTCCTCACACATAGCCCCACTGAATCAGTGTGCTGACGTGAAGTCAAGGGGGCTCTGTGCAAGCTCAAGGGTAGGTGCACAGAGAGGAATTTGTAGAATCAGGGTCTAAAGCTATACTGCAGGCATACATTACTCTTGCTTTGTTTTCAGACCACTATAATTTCATTTTTAACTAGTCATTTTAAGATGTATTTCTGAAATGAGACAGAGCAATTTATAATATACATAATTAAGACACATCCAGTAGAAAGAACTCATCTGCTACACAAATAAATTTAACATTAAGCTAGTTTAAAAAACTCAGTTTGCTGCAATACAGAATGGTATTTACTTATAAACTTAGTGAACTGATGTTTTATTTTCTAATTTAGTACTTCAGAAAGAAAAAAATATAAAAAAAGTTAGTAAAATGTGTTTAACAAGCAGTCATTCTAGTTATGTCAGCCTACCTTGTTCTTTGGATTGGATGTGTTCATTACACTTCGAGTCTCTTTTCCACTATATATGACAACACCAATTACTGTTCCTGGGAAAAAGAAAAAGGGTTGATTATGAATGTTTTACCAAATGGGTAGATGAAGAGTAAAATAATAGAATTAAAAACCTACAAGTAGTTACAATCCTATAAACAAGCCACTTTTATAAGCAAAAACATTATATAAGCACAAGTCTTTCTACATGTATAATATCATCACACACTTTTTCATTTTAGCCATTATAACAAAAGCTTCCTAGCATTAAAAAGCTAACAATTTTTGATGGACTATATGACAAGCTTTGTCTAAATTTACCTTATTATGTTTATGTAAATCACAGCAGATGATGAACTGGTAAATGCCATTCCATTGACATCACAGAGCATGGTAACAGCATTTCATGAACATCCACAAAAGTGATTATACTCTTTCACTTATGTCAGTGAAAGTAATAACACACTCTAAATCTTTAATTGTTAAAAATACATTTGATCTTAAAACCTTTTTAAACAAAACATTAAAAAACGGAGCACACACTATGTTATAAAGACCCACTGATAGCCCCTCACAGTGAATTCTGAGTTCATTCAACATTCCTGAATATCTTGCTTACAGTGCTGCTGTAGCCATGTTGGTCCCAGGGTATTATAGAGACAAAGTTGGTGAGTTAGTATTACCTTGTCTCTAATATTACTGAATATGTGCAGTTCAGTACCTAAAATCAGTGCAAGCTCTGCTGTCACTTACAAACTGGTAAAAGATTAGCTCTCACATTTATTTATATCACCAGAACACCACAAGTAAATTACTGCCTTATATTTTTAAGAGGCAAAAACCTATATAGGAGTTCTTTGAGTTCCTCTTACCTTCCATCAGTCAGTTTTTACTTAGAACATGACAGAAAATCAGGTTTCAGCATTGCTGAACATGTTGGTTAGCTATTAAGGAAAATTTAAAAACATTATCACCACACTTTTATCACTATTTCTGGTAGAATATTGAACACTTGTCTTTCATTTTCCTGAGCATTGCAATTTTTTGTGACCGTAAAATATTAAATTAATTGCATTTCAATGATATTTGATTTGTCCCTCTTTTTTTTTTTTAAATGCCTTGCCTGCTGTGGAGGCTTACCCTATGGCTTATAAGAAAATGTAAGTGTGGGACCTACAAACCTTCATCTCACAGGTTAATGAAGGCAAGATATTTTTAATTTTTTATTTTGATATTTTTAAAATGACTTAATCAGGACCACAAGTAGGGACTGATGTGACTGTGCTTGCACCATGGAAGACAATGCACATTTGAAAGAATGTATTCATGTTAAAAGGTCAACGGTAAGGGTGGCTTGAATTAAATGAGTGGGAAAGCAGGAGGCAGCTGAAAATTAAAATGTGGGTAAAAATCTTGTATCCACATTCATTGCCAGTAATTATTAATGACCACCTAAAAATATTTACTCTTTTCTTTGAGTACAGAGGTCTATAAATTCAGCAGAATAAGGGATTAATCGTACTTTAATGCTACTACTTATTAGATAATCTGCGTTTCTTATCACTATAGTATATCACGTCTCAAGCAACAGGTTATACATATTATTTTAAAACAAATTAAAATATATATCTAAAATCATCATCAAAAGCAATAAGCTTTTATTTTTTAAAATAGCAAAAGAAAAAAATTCACCAAATTTGTAGTTATGAGAAACTTCTCAAATGTATTTTTACTTTTCAAATAGCAGTTAAATTCTCGCTCTCTTATCCTTGAAGTAAAATCCTGAATCAGATCAATATTTCCTTCTTCTTTTACTAATTCATTATATCTACTTCATTCAAGAGATGAATGTGCCATTAATATTAGATGCACATGATGGCAGAACAAGGCCACTTATAAACTTAAACATACTCCAAACATTTCTAGAGTCATCACGGGAAGAAAAAGAATTGACAATAATTAATCTTACTAGACACAATCTGTCTGAGAAGCAAGGAAAAATAACCAGCAAGCAACTTACCAGTTTTAAATTAGGGTAGATATAGATCAGTATTACAGTAAGCAGCTCAAAATGCAAAGGCCCAAAATTTTACATGATCCATGACTTCCAGGACTAATGCAGAAAGAGTTTTCTACACATTCTTTACAGGCTAGCATTAATAAATCATAAAATAAGAAACTGAAGCTAATATATATATATAAATCATGTACAGAGTGAAAATGACATCTTATATATGTACAAGACAATCCATTTTTCAATAGCTTTCTCCATACAAAGGTATATTTATGTTACATTCATATACTGCATGGACACCTCTCATAACGCAGAATCCCAACACACTTTAGAAGCTCCAAAACAAAATACTCTCCTGTAATTCTTGGTCTTAATCATAGAAGTTAATCTTGGAAGTTAATCTTGGAAGTCCAACTTGGAAGTTAATCATAACAGAATCCCATTCCTGGGTATGTGCTCCCAGCAAATTACCATCTAAATCTGTATCAAAGGTCTAGCTAATCTTGAAAGAGTGGATCTGTTCTGAAAGATGACTCTCAACATGGCATTGTAAGGATCAATGACTTCCATACCAAATGTTCTCAGTTTACAAGTACTGTTAAAACTCTTTTCTAAGTGGCAGCACTGCAAACCAAAATGTCATGTTAGATTATTTTCTTTTTACGTATCATTCCCAGTTACAAAGGTTCGGCAGGTCCAATTATGCCCTGAATTACACTTGTACAACCCCATAATGTTTAACCTATGCTCTCAGCAGGGTTGTAACCAGAACTTTCCTCTGGGTTTGCTTTCACATACAGCGCTAAGGCAGTACAGCTGTAGCTTCTCCATTCAGTATAGTTAATCCACCTCCCAGAGAGGCAGTAGTTATGTCGGTGGGAGAAGGTCTCCTGTCAACATAGCGCTGTCTACTCAGGGGATTAGGTAGGTAGGGATACTGTGTTGCTCAGGGGTGTGGATTTTTCACACCCCTGAATGACGTAGTTATCCTGATATAGGTCTGTGGCATAATCCTGGTCTCTGTCTCTTCTTACCCCTTTGTGTTTTTGAATTCAGCATCCTCTATTTTAGCAGTATCAGTCGAGCAGCTTTCAGAATATTTTTCTACTGCTAATTAAGTCGCTAAGCTTACACAACTCTGAACACATAACGAAGGAAAGCTGTTAAGAAAGAAGGTGTGGTATTTACAGTCACTTTTCAAAGTAGAACGACACTTTATAAGCTATCTGCAAAGCTACAAACCTCCTTGTATTCTGTCTCGTCTTTCTAGTGTACAAGTTTTTCAAAGCAAAGGCTAGGCCTTCTTTTTTGTATCTTGACAGGCACTTTGCAATACTGCAAATAAGTTAGCAAACAACAGTGGTATCTTAGATACTAGTGTACAGTAACTGTGAGGAAAACTGAACTTTTAAGGTCAGCCACTGCATGTCAATATATCAGTGACCAAGAGTGCCTTTAACATGTTCTTGAAAGTGCAGCTCTGCTAAGGAATATAAATCAGAAAAACTATCAGACAGCATTTAAACCATAACAACTTGACTCTCTTGACAACTGTATGACCAGATGAAAGTGTAAAATTGACAAAAAAATTAAAAAGATAAAAAAATCAAAACTGTGCCAAATATCACTAAGATCATCAGAGCTTGTGTTATTCACTGTTCCGAAATCTTTGTTTGCTTGTCTGTTTTAAATTGCAAGTTTTCTGAGGAGGACTGTATCTATGTTTATGGAGTGCCCAGCATAATGGAGCCCTGAATCCTTTGTTTGGGTCTTTGGGCACTATCATAACATAAATGTTTAGCAATAATAAAATGAAAGAAAAAGCTGGATGAACATACTGAAGAACCTTACGCCTTAACCCTCATGCTCACGAAAAAGGGTTAAGGTTTCCTGCAGGTTAGGTTCTTGGTACTGCCGTACTCAGTGCTTAATTTGTAATGAAAGAGGTGCCAAGGCTCAAGCAACCTTTTTATATTCATAGCTGATGCAGCAAGCCCAGAGGTGCTGGGGCTATGAACTGTCAAGCCTAGAGGTGCCGGGGCTCAGCCCTGGCAAGCCCTGGCACAAATTAAGTACTGGCCGTATTCAAGAGCATTTTCAATAGGAGCAATTGGTGGATTTTCCCCAAGCCAAACTTCGTAGATCCTTTTAATAATGCTGAAGCCCTATATATCATGTGATTGGCAAGTACAAGGGAGGAAGGTCCTTTACATTTTAATATTGCTTTAGTATGATATTTTTATGTTTAAACTGACAAAAATTAGCAGGTGAAGTTCATAGGCAGAAGACTAGCATGCCAATGGTGCAAAACCCATCCATCAGCAGTCTAAAAACATTCCTAGAGGACTATGCCATTGCAATAAAGGAAGAGAGGCGAAACTCCTACTCTATGGTCATCCCAGCTTCATATTCATAACCAAAAAATCTGTATAGTGAACTAATAAATAAATCTGACTTGCAATATCAAAACATGGACCCAAGAACCAACCACTGGCAAACAACTCATTTTACTTCACAGCAAATATCAACCAAATATAAGAGGGCTCTGCTCCAGTAGAAATCTCTAAAAGCGCACAGCCCGTAACCTCCTGCCTCTTATGACAGAATTTGACCTCATGATACCCTCTGAAGATCTAGAAGCTCTTTAAAGTATTTTAGTCCCCACCTGCTAAACAGATTCTTGCCCCTCCTGGCTGGTAAAGGTTGGTGCAGAACAATTGTGCCCAGGCTAATATACGTTCTGAATGTCTCTTTTAGAGAAGAGATCACCCTAGAAAATAGTATAGTATGATCAATCATGAAAAAGCCAACAGTTGATGTAGTACACTTCAACTATCACTTCTCTCTCTAATCATCCATTTCTAGGTGAAATCATTCAGAAAGCAAAATCAAAATTCTAGCTTCATGTAATTTCTGCCAGTATCCTGGATACTTTGCAGCTGGGTTCCACAGCAGAGCACAACATAAAGACAGTGTTGGTAGCACCGAAAGAGAAAAGTTAGAAGTCACATATCGATGCTCACACTAGTTGACCCCTCTTCAGCTTTCCCATACTGGTATACAGGGTCACCTGCATGACATATCTGGACATAACAGTACAGCACTGAAATCTGACTCCAATCATTCCTTTCTAATGGGACCTGAAGTCCATCTGAAGGTCTCACAGGAGTCTACACTGTTCTCCCCCTTCATCAACTTCATGAGACCATTTGGAGAGGTGGTGAGAGATTCATTAACCTCAAGTCCAGTGGTATACGAACTATTTTAATGAGCTATTACATGTTTTTGTTAACAGTTCAGCTTAAGAAGACTTAGTTCTCAAGATTCTTCAGAACTCTTGGATGAATACTACACAGTCCTGGTGACTTGTTGCACCTTAATATACTCATTTGTTCCAGCATTTCCTCAGTCTGACTGTACTTCAGCATTATTAGACCTGAAGTAGGTAGCTTCCAATATTTTCTTTGGTGAAAAATGATATCAAGAAATCATTTAACATCTTTGCAATATCCTTATCCTCCTTAATAATTCCCTTTACTTCCTGGTCGTCTTTGATCTGATTATCTTATGGTATTCTTGCTTCTGACAAACTGAAAGAATTTCCTCATATCTGTTCTTGGCAATTTATTTGCTCTCCAAATTCTCTCTTTGCTATCCTAATTATTATCTTACACTTTACTACTATAGTTTATGCTCCTTCTAATTGGGCTTTCTAGGGGTGGTTTTCCATTTTCTGAAAGATATCCGTTGTGTTTGAATAATTTCTTGAACATTGTCATTTAAAGCGTGTTTTCTCCTGGTCCTTTTTGTCTACAGATATTCATAACATCTGCAACTCTAGTGTGATATGTTTAAGTATTTTAATATCCTAATTTTTTTACTTTATGGACTTTGATTAGCATCCTCAGTTTTTTCAAATGAGCTTTTCTAAAGTTTAGGATCACAGCTGTCTCTTGGTAAAATATCTCCTATAGGATCCTGCGGGGACACACACTGAGGTATCAAGTAGAGTTAAGAATCTTGTAATTTGTTCTGACCATGAGCGTTCCCTGGACAGTCTATGTGTGATCCACATATGATTTACTCTTGTTTATTTAGATTTAAGTACACACACAAAAGAATGGCTATCCTGAGCTCTACATGCCCCTGTCAAATTAAAAGCATACTATAAATATAGATACAGAACAAAAATAGAAGGATATTTCCCCCCATCCTCTCATACATACAAGATGGCAAACCCTATTACAAGTTAATCAGACCAGAATATCTACTCACTAAAATTTCACAAAAGAAATGCCATCCCCAGTCTCTTCAACCGTCCTCAAAAATATGCCTGCACAGAACTATGGATAATCCATAGCTGGGAAAAGTGCAGCAGCCACTTGCTAAGTAATACAGATTGAGATAAGAACATAACACTGGTGTTGTACTCTGCACTGGCTCCCCAGTGAGAAGAGTTCAGTTTAGGGTCTCTGAATAGATATTCAAAGCCCCCCATGGGATTGTCCAAGCTATCCGAGAGATGGCCTTCTACCCTGGGCCTCCAATAATAGTTGCATTCCACTGGAATTAAACAACTGACAACCAATAGGGTTGGTGAAGTGAAGGAGACAAACTTGTAAGTGAAGGAGACAAACTTCCACAGGAGCTGGCACTAGACTGTGGAACATATTGCCTTTACAAATAAGAATGACCACTAACCTCTCGGCATTCAAAACTTAATGAGCAACTCATCTCTTCAACTTTGTTTCTCTCCTCAGTAGCTCTCAGACATACCACACACTTTTTCTAAACAACCATTCAATTTACACAGACAAAAAAGAAGAAAAGACTAACCGATTTGTAACTTTCTTTTTAACACTCTGAAGGCACTCAGATATTGTATCCCTGGGGGTTAAGTACATAGACAGACATGCAGAGAAATAGGCTAGTCATTCAGGTGTCGGACCTGGTATGAAAGTCCTTTTCCAGTTGTGCAATTACACAGACTGCACCCCTATTTTTTATCTGTGATGACTTCGCAAGAGTGATACATGCCCTAGTGACCACAAAACTCCATTAGTGTAATTCCCTTTCATTAAGTCTCTCAGCCAGTCTTTCTCAATGATTACAGTTCTTTCAGAATACAGCACTATATTGGTTCACAGTTTCAGCTATCCTGGTCATATTATACCTAGCCTGCTCTGTTTACTTAATAGCTCATACAATGGGCTTTTTATTACAATTTTTTCATTTTTAAATTGTTCTCTTTTTAAAAGGAAACGACAAGATATCTCAGTAAATACAATAATAAAACACAGTAAAAGATAAATGATTTTGAAAGTGAGTGATTAAATTTAAAATGGCCAAACTAGTTTTCAAAACCTTTAATTGTGAAGGCCCTGGTCACATTCACAATCTTCTTCTGCACTTATTCTTAAGACTTTGCATTCATTCCCATTTTCATGGGATCTCTACCCCTAAGGAAGCAGACTGAAAATTCAGTTAAGCTGTACATGATTTGGGATCTAGAGGCAAAATATCCAGTAGAAGCAAAAGTTATACAACACTAACAGAAAAAAAAAAATCCCTTCTAAAATCTCCACTCATTATATTAAAGTAACCACACACTTGATATACGTGAGCACACATAAAAAGTACAAATCTATTTAAATATACATAGGATGCCATTAGAAATGGTTTACATTGACACACACACACACACACACACACACGGTATATATCTTGCGGATACATGCTGCTGATACTGGGCAGGGTCATTAGGAGGGTCAAGGTCAGGCCAGGAAAGAGTGTTTAGGGAATTATGTGGGGAATACCTCAGAAACCTTCAGCTCTGGTTGCTGCTGTCCTGATAATTTTTAGAGGAGAAAGACCACAAATCAATAGTGTGGAGGATCAGTAACAGAAGTCTAATGTATGCGTATAAGGGATTCGATGCACAGTAGATAAGATGTGAATAATCCAGATTGTCTGTGCCCATCAAAATATTTTCATACGTAACATTAGAATAGTTTATTAAAAAGGTACATACATAAAAAAAGCTGAAATAAAGCCTGAATGCCTATAATTGTATGGATTTTCACTGGGTTGACAAAAGGCACAATCCTGACACAAAGCCCCTCCCCCAATTGTTTTCCCTGCTTGAAACAATTGGGATGATACAACAGGTCAGTGAAAAGGTCACCAGTTTTTTTTTTTTTTTTCCAAATGGGCGAAACAATGTATTTTTCTCTAGCCTTGTTCTTGGAAATAGTGAAACTGTTTCAGCTGAAATTTTCCCCAAAAAATTCTGCCTGAAGCAGAAACCAAGTATGGAACATTTCGGCCCAAACAATTCAAGTTTGGTACCATCAGGAGCAACAGAAACAGGGTTTTATAATGGGAAGTGTCAGGCAACCTTAATAACAGGGCATGCTACCAGCCACACCTATAATTACAAAACCAGTTTTCTGTGTTCATTTTAGATACTCAACATCAAAAGAAATGAAGATGGTATGCTGGCATTCAAACAATGACAGACTGTCTTCTACCTACTTTCACTCTGAATCTCTATATTTTTAAAAGACTTAGGTTTCTCATAGTTTTTTTTAAATTTCAACATTCCTGAAAGGTAATACACACTAAACTTTTGGGGATAGGGGTGTGTGCTCACGTGTGCATGTACGGTGAAATAGTTTCCATCATTGTTTGGTCAGTGTAGGCACAACAAATGGGAGAGTGGAAAAACATTTTTTAAAGGAAAATTTGATTGTACAACCACAAAAAATGGTATGGGGACTCATGGCCCTCAAATGAATTATCCAAAATTACTTTAAACTTAAAAAAAAAAAACTGACTAGATTTCATGTTTGCAGGGTTTTTAAAAACATATTAGTATCAGTACAGCACAGTGTCTAGGTATTGTACGATTAAATAAAAACTCTTATGCAGAGAATGTTCTACATTTCTCTGATTATTAATTAATATACCATTTCATCTTATGGAGCATCCTTTACAATATATGCAAGTAAGGAACCTGAAATTTAGTGAGGATTGGAAACATCTGTTTTTATTCAGCGCTCAGTGTCCACTACCTTTAGTACTGCACTTTAACTGAATTTTCCCTCAGGGTGTAGTCTCAGAAATTTACAATAAGTTATAATACACACAAAATGTCATCACACACACACTTCAGTAAGAGACTACATTGAGCTAAAGGGAAAGAATTACACGGGAAGTTTCAATTAAAGAAAGTAACAGGTGAGCATTTAAGGTACTGTGCAAAGGACAGCACAAGTCAAACAACAAACCCACAGTACGGGATATTGTTAAAGATAAGAAAGAAAGACAATAAGTAAAGAGTTAGTAGCAGGAAGATGTATTTGGATATAAAGTTAGAAAGTGAGACTCGGGAACAATAGACACATCATGAAGAGTTTTGAAAGCCATTAATAAGTTACTTTGTAAAATAGTATATATTGTCACTGAGGCGCTTAAGTACATCATAAACTTTGACAGCATGCATCATTGCTCACCTGAAGCAACAACAGTGCTTGCCCATAGTGTATTTTCTATGCTGAGGCTTTCATGAACAGTTGGATCACTGTCTTCCTGTTAAAAACATGAACAATATGTAAATCAACAATTCCCTACCACCCAAGTTTATAACTAGAGATTTCAGGATGATGCCAGATCACACACGAATAAAAGCAAGAATAAAAGCTTGTCAAATAACTCTCCTGTACCCTCAGGCCAGCCATTCTACAATAGTATTCATTGTATATGGATTTTTATATGTATGTAAGAGAGGCCATCTTCCTTAAATAGTCAAGTGATATATTTCATAGATTTTATGGCCAGAAGGGACCAATAGATCATCTAGTCTGTACTCCTGTATATGACAGGTGATTACATTTCACCTAGATACCGCTATGATGATCCTAGCATGCTACAGAAGAAGGCAAAAAAACCCTGAAGGTCCCTGCCAAACTGACTTGAGAAAGTTCTTGTTGATCCCAAATCTGGCAGTTTGATCCTGTGCATAAAACACACCCTAGTCAGGCACCTAAGGAAGCATCAGAATGCATCTAGGTAGTGAGGATGGAATATCCTTCCGAACCCCGGAGACAACTGACTGCAGCCCTGAAGCATGAGATTTTATCATAGTTACTGTCTTAAAGCAGAGCTGCAAGTGTAATGAGCATGCTGAGGACAATGCAGGCAACCCTGTTTTCCCTGTAGCCCATGAAAAAAGGGGGATGAACAGGGGAATTAATAGATTCACAAATTTCAAGGCCAGATGGAACCACCATCCATCCCAATCCCATCCCAACACACGTGTGCAAAATTTCCTCCAGAAAATGGATTTAAAGCATATATTTTAGAATGATATCTATTCTCATTCTAAAGACTGTAAGAGATGATGAGTCCACCACCTTCCCTGCTATGCTGTTTCAGTGTTTAATTATGCTCACTGCTAGGAAACTGTACCTATTTCAAGATAGAATTTGTCTAACTTCAACTTCCAGCCTTTGGATCTTGTTTTGCCTTTGTCAGCAAGACTGAAGAGCCCCCCATTATCAGATAGCTTTTCCATGTGTAAGTACCTAGACACAGGGATCAAGTCACCTCTAAATCTTCCTTTCGATAAGCTGAATAAGTTGAGCTCCTTTAGACTCACATCATAAGACTTGTTTTGATACCCTGAATGGGATTTGATTTATGCTCATACAGAGTCCCACTGAAGTCAATGGGGCTCCACAGCAGCATAGGTGTATGCCCACGCGGATCAGTTTACAGAATAAAGGACTTAAGTACATAGTCACAGGTGAATTAAAATTACTATTACGCATCAAAAAGAAAAGGAGTTGCTCTATTCATTATGATCATGTTACTTATTTTTTATGAGTAACTTTTTATTTTTTTCACCATTTCCTTTGTAACTCCAGTGACAAGATAGCAACCTTAGGTAGTTTTATAATTCTTAATATTCATATGTACACTCTTACATAATCAAAGTACACATTTAAAATCTAACAGGAAAATCTATCTATAGTTACCTGAAAATTTCCTTTCCTCAAGTAATAAGGTCCACAGATCCATCAAAATAGGTAATCCAGTCTGCTTGCAGCTTGAGGGCAGAACCAGACCAGTTAGTAACTGGCAACAGAGGAATGCCCTGTCTACTGAAATTTCCTCCATTTGAGAATTTCCAGGTTTACTTTCTTAAATTCTAAGATTGTATTAAAAATATTTTGAGGCAAAAATCACAACAATTCTTCCTACTGCAGCCTGGTAAACTTCACCTCCTAATGACAACATACACAAATCCTTGGATGTCAATTTCTCTCTCTATTCTGGAGGATCCATTTGTCTCCAGGGTGGGCCCAATCTGCGGAACTTAATTTTTGAAGATAGGAAATGTTCAGGCAGCCACAGATACATTTTCGTATTCTTCATGCCAAGATCCACAGATCTATTACAATGGGACTTACATAGCAATGTGGAAAGTAGGATCATCCTTTAAATGTAGGCATCCAAAAAGTAGTACTTTACATATAAATATCTCTTTCATCTTCCTTTATGGGTGGAGAAGACTTTTGTCAAAATAAAGGACATGGCATTAGCTAAGATTAGATGACCAACATATAGAATTAGGTGAACTAATGGCCATCTAGCAGATTTCAATACAGGAGACATGACTACTCTGCCCTGGCACTGTCAGTGCTCTTCAACTTTGATGCTTGCCTGAAGGAGGAAGATTTCTTGAACTTATTTAGGGAGTGAATGCTAAGACAATTGTGAGGACTACCTGTCTGAATTAAAGATATAAACTGGGTCTCATTAGAGAAAGCTCCCACCTTCAAAAAAAAAAAAAATCTGATTGGAGACAATAGCCACCAGGAGGACTACTTTAAGTGCTATGAAATATATTGATATCTGCTGCAAGGGCTCAATCTGAGGAGTGTAGTAAGGAGCAGAACGAGGTTCCAAGGTACTGTTCTATGAACTTGCAGGATTTGAATATGGTTGGTGTCCTCAGGAAGCTTTTAATGTTGGTATTTGTACAAAACATCCTCTTTTTGACCCTGTCAACAACAATATACTATACAGACAACCTATTTGCTTGGACACTCATATAAACACAATTAAGTCCTCCAGAGTTATGGTGACTCAAGGCTATGTTTCTTTGGTTTAAAGTAGTATGGACTGAAGAATTTGTTCTATTTGTTGACTTCTCTTCTGGGTCCATGAGAGCAATAATCACTTCATCCAAGTATTCATTTTAAACTTGTCTGGTCCTGGACGGAGGACTGATCTTGCAATAACTGACCTCTTCTGTAAGTCAAAGACATATGAAGATCCAGCGCTAGGTTAATCAAGTTTGAGCAACATAGCCTCTCATCAACCGGTAACTCATGTATAAACAAAGCCATCTTCTCCCACAGATGGAATTGGTAATGGGCCATCACTGCCTAGTAAATTAGCTATCTTAATCCCAAGAGAAGACGAGAATACCTTTCTCCCGAGGGTATCCATCTTCTTCCCCTTTCTAGACACAGGAGCCAAATGGGCTTGACCAGACCTGAACTTATTACTAGTTGCAGCAACCACCAAAGAAGCTGGCATGAAGTGAGCATGAAAATCTGCAAACCCCTCATGAGGTATCTGACAGAGTTTGTCCACTTTCTTAGAGCTAGGTTGGCAAGAAGCAGAGCTGGCCAAAACAGCTGTAGCGGGTTTCAAAAGACCATCCAACATGGGTAACAGCATCCTATTCCTGGAAGGAGCGCCACGAATGTCAAATGCAGGATGTGATGACTCTTTCACAGTAACCAAAGGTAAGTTCAAAGTGGATGCAATGTGACCCACTAATTCATGGAATTGCAAAGCCTCTTGAGGAGGAGATAATGTAGAAGCAACACCCTCATGCTCACCAGGCGACATCTCAGGATCTAAGTCTGAATCAAACTGACCTTGCTCAAAAAGGGGAGCAAACTTCTCATCCTCTTCTTCAGACAAAGCATAAGGCACCACTGACTGAGTTGCAGATGGATCTGATGGAATCAGATCCGAAGATTCCTCAGCTGCTGGATTTTTAACAGTCAGAACATCACTTCTGCATCCACAAGCTGGATGATTCAGAAACTCCTGTGTTGGAGCCCAGTAATCCCACAGAGCCCAGGACTTCCAGTCTCTGCAATAATTGGAATCCAAGAATATACCCCCAGGAAGGGGCACAAACTGTCCTGAAGACAGAAAAAATCCAGACTTAGGTGACAAATGTGGATGGTTCTGAATTTTTAACTCTTCCTTTGTACTCTTCTAACTGAAGGTCTTACCTCAAAACTGCCATGGATCTCACTGGAGATAGTAATAGCACCGGAGAATGAGGCGACATAAAAGGTGAGAAGCATCCGCCTGGTGTCTTAGAAGGAGCCAAAGATGGATCTGCAGAAAGACTCACAATATCTTCTGTTTTACTACTCTTTCCAAGAGAAAGGGATATAGTTCTCAGAACACTTAAAGCCTTTCTCTTCCTCTCCTCCAAGGGTCTCTCTTTCAGATCAGATGAACACACAGATACTGAACGATGAACATAATCTGTCACAATAATAGTCTTTTTTGGATCTGACAACAGCCTGGGAGTTGGAACAGACAATGGTGCTAGCCTTACAGACTACCTTACAGACTGCTTACAGCATTACCGAATCCAGAGAGGCTTAGCTCTGTAACCCTGGACTATGAAACTGAATGCAAAACTGATTTAGGTTTCAGTCAGAACTGCAGAGTATGTATCCAAATTGGACAGAACTGATAAGTCTGACCCACCGGATCTAGCACTGTTCACAGTGACCCTCTTTTCCCTCACCTTTTTCTTCTGAATCAACACAGACGGAACTGATGGCTTGGTCATAGGCTACCTAGCCCACATCTGGAAAGATGGTGCCTTTGACACCCTAACAGCCACTATGGGGGCAAAAAAACCTGGAGGGAACTTGATGAGGCAAAGGCATTCCCCTGCCATCAGTGACTGACAGGTTGAGTTCTGCCCCTAAGCTGCAAGCAGACTGAAGTATCAGATCTGTGGACCACAGCTTGAAGAAGGATTTTGAGTTTTAATAGGAAGAGGGAGATTAGATTGATACAACAGTTAAAATATAAGATTAACAGAATAAATAGAGATGGAGAAAACCCATTGCACCAGTGTAACCTTCTTCTTTGCAGTATATTTTTGTGCTTTTGTTTTTGTAAAACTTTGAATATACTAACATCAGAAGAAAAGAAAAGCGTAGACACACGGCTGTGAAAATGCACAAGCAATTATACAGTGGCTGTATGTCAAGAGCTCTTTGCTCTCTAAGACAATAAATTTAATATGTGCCTTTTAAAGTTCTTTCCCCATGTTTTAAAAGTGGATGGCAAAGATAAAAAGGTGAGCCGTGTTCATGGAAAAATGGATTTTATAATGCCAACTGAGAAGAAGCATCTAATCCCATGTCGGCTGGTCTCTCTTCACCCCAGACAGGCTGCCTCTTCTAGCTGACAAGTGACACTATTAAACCTTTTTTCTACTGCAATCACAATATTATGTACTGGCAGCTGAACCTCCTTCCATTCATGTCTTGCTTGTCAAGATGCTGATTGGTGCTGAAGCTCACTTTGCTTCCATGTGCTTCTCCATTCCAGTGACCATTTTATTGCCTTTCCTCTACTGCTGCTTGCTCCCTACCCAACCTATCTACCTCTCCCTCACCACTCCCATTCTACCCCAGGCACTGCACGTCCCACACCAAACCAGCCCACCTTTCAAATGCAGCTTTCTTTTGTATCCACCCACAATCTGCCCCTTAATAAAATTATTACTAATAATACGAATAAAGTGGAATTAAATGGTTAAAAATGCAAATGTGCTATAGTGTTATTTTAGCTTTACATTTATTTTATTCAGGTTTCTGCATCCTAATCAGAGGAAGGTGTTTAAGGTAAGGACAAGTGGTTCTGCAAATTTCCAAAAGGTCATTACGGCTTATGGGAGGGTGACTGAGGGAATGAACACACATAACCATTCTCTCTTGTAGCCTGAAATTTCCAGAGAAGTAATTAAAAATGAACTGATATTCAAGGGTAGTTTGTTCACATGAGATGACATTTCTTTTATGCTCAAGTCACCTTTTCCTGCTGACACGCATATAATGACAACATAAAACCCCTCAGAATTAACACAATATGTACACTGGCTCTGCAATAATCCACTATTCCCCCATACTATTCCCCCCAGTGCTTTGTTTTACCATAATTTAAAATGTTCAATACAGGAATAGGTCTTTACTCAGAAAGTATAGCATCACCTAAGCTCATGAACACCTATGGCACCATAAACAATTGCATAATAAAAAGCCCGCTACCACCATCAGATAGGAAAATAAAATACCTTACTCAATTGGGGGAGGGGCAAAAGGAGGACTAGTACTGAAGCATTTGATGCAAGACCTCAATGGATAATCCACCTCTAACAGATATATTAGGGTCTATCTGTCCACAAGGATGTTGTCTGTTAGTTTGCAGTAACGGAGAACAGCAATAAATAGTTGGAAATTATCTGATTCTATAACTAAACAAGTTATTCTTCACTGATCATAGATTTAAAGTAATTCTTCACTGAATGTCTCTTTGGATTGGAACTCATCTTTTTGCTATTAGATTTCTGAAGGTTCCTCCTGTCATCAGGATTAACTTTATTTCCAGAATACTGATGAATAATTTAATCTTCCACAGTCCAGATTCCAAGAGGTAAAAACTTCTCTAAGAGCTTCCCACGCTGGTTTAGATAAGTTGATTGCCAACACAATTTAAATTGAGGTAACTTGGAACTGCAAGCTTTTGGTTCGGTTAGTTTCCAATTCTTACTTCACTAGAGAGCTTTTATACATATGCAGTTCTTGACAATCTTTACGATATTACATCCTGGAGATCTATGTGTTCCATAATCCCTGTTTTTGGAAGCTAACAAATGGTACTTATAAAGCAGCACTATTTGAAAAAAGAATGAATGACAGCCTTGTCAAAATGAATGTGTCCTAGGACCTGAGTCTAAAATATGTTATAACACTAACTAAAAGAGTGTGCAAACTACATGTAGCTATCTGAAAGTTTCTGGAAACTATAATCTGCTTAAAAAAACACTCTAGAGCAGTGGTTGCATCTATCTTTAACAGCTGCTGATATTGATCAGATTTAATGACCAAGACAATAGAGAAGTCAACAGAAAACCCATTTTGCATGGCTTAATCCCAAAGATGACTCAAAATGCATGCATCATTGTCTCTCTGAACCTGTAAAATCTAATCTCATACCACTTAACACAGTACAATCAGATCTAGAGAGCTAGTTTATTGTCCCTTGGTAAAAAGTGTGACGTTTACATGAAAACACTGGGAAAGTTAGAGACTATGAGGGAATTCCATCATCATGTAAGCGCCAGGTTGTGCACAGTACCGTGTGCTCTTGCAGAGGGAGCAGTGGGGCATGCAAGACACTCCCTATATCATAGATAACAGTGCAGGGAAAAGGAAAGCGATCTCCACAGAGCCACTAATCACTCTTCTAAGTGGGTAGATGGGGAACGGGCAAGCAGGGGTAGATAGTGGGTGCAGCTTTAGCTCCTCTTCACACTGCCCACTGCAGCTGTGCTCATGCCAGGGGAAATATACTGGACAAACTATCAGGTTGGCTCAGGGTACGCTCTCCCCAGAGCTGTGGAAAATCAGACTTCGTCACAAACAGCTGTCTAGTCTGCTCATAGGGCAATGCAACTATGTGCTGCCCCATTCACAGTGCTTGACTTTGCTTGTGGCAAAGTCACAACTTAACTCTAAAGAAAGAAAAATTCCATACAGGGAGAATCGGCCACTAGGACACAGACTAGCCTCATTACCGTGGCTAACTTAACAGCTACCAAAACAGACAGCTAATAGGACAGATATACCAAGTGTTTCAAAGATGTGCCATCAGTTTGTTCAGCACAAGATTTGTGTCCAAAGAAGGTAGAGGTTTAAGAACATGTGGGAACATGGATGGTACCCATCATTTAAACCCTCTTGTAACTTGGCTGCCCAAAGATAGAGGTTCCCTCAATAAGGAGATAGCATGTTTATTGTGACAGGGAAAATCTAACTGTACTCACAGCAAGACTACATTCCTATGATATAAGCAAATTATGGAAAATAAAAACTGCAGTTGATAGAGGGTCATTGACCTTGCTGGATGCCCATGTCGCAAACCTCATTTACTTCAGGGAATAGTGTTTTCTCACAAAGTATTTAAATGGCTTCTCAATAAGACATTGTACATACCCTGAGCATTCCCAAGTCTAGTGTGCAAGATGGTACTATACTGCAAGTCACCAGACACAGAGATTTTGGATCAAAGCTCAGGATCTGGTCCAGTTTCTATCAGAATATCCTGGAGATTTAACTGATTAAAAGAAGTCTCTCAAGCCATAAAAAGCAGATCTAGGGAACCAAGTGGATCAAGCATAAGAGGAAGTTTTCCTTGTTCCATCATATCTTTGTTTGGAAGCAGAGGAATTGGAAGAAAGGAGAAGAAACCCCAACTCCAGGTCAGAGCGCCAGGGATCACTAAGAGCAAGATGAACTAACACAAAATCTTTAAGAACCAATTTTTTATAAAGAAGGTAAAGCATGCAAAACTAGTCCTACAGTGACATTATTGAGGAAATTGGTAGCAATGTTAAGTTGAATGCCAGCCACATTTACTGTGTGACCAGCACAAACTATATATGGTATATATCATTCTCCATATACATAAGTCAAGCTACAACATCCCAGCTCTGAGGGTATCCAGAATTGGCAGCAGTTATTTTAATTAGTGAGCTACAATGTATTACCAATTTGAGTCACCTGGGTCAACTGAAAAAGCAGCAACAAGTTGATGGCAATGACTATACAATCCTATATGATTCATACTCACTGTTTAACAAATAGGACCTCCTAGAACATGTAATTATAAACAATAAACAAAACAGATGATGAATTTATAATTAAGGTTATGATTTGGTCATGGTAGTCACAGCAACTCTGAATTTGAATAAAACCTGCAAAATTTTGGACATGGCTATAAAAACATATTTGATGAGGCCACCACACTGGTGCACAGCATCCCAGACCACCCAGGTTTGTCCTGTTTGCCTCTCTATTTCCAGAGGGGCAAACAGGACAAACCTGAGTGACATTCCAACCCCATGTACTAGGTCACAATACCTGGAGTGTGGAGCCAGGCCCACCCGTTGGTCTCCAAACACCCTCTCCCCACACCCCATCTTTAAGCAACCCCATTATACTCTTGTGTATGTTGATGTAGCAATAATATACAGTGTTTTATTATTGTGATTTATTTTCCCCCCATCTCTGCTATGATATTCACCACCAATTTCCATACCAAAATTGGAGCCTTGCTTATCCCACAAGAAACACACAATAATGCCCCACATTTTCCTTGCATTTACTCTTATATCAAATAAGAACAACAGTATAAGGGCAAATATCTTTTAAAAACCTGATGTTCTGTTTCATTAATAATACCAATGTGACAAAAAATGCAGCAAAACCCAAATGTTGCAAATACAGTATGAAATATTAGTGAATCTCAGTCCATTGTTTCATACACAGGCACCCCAAAAACAAAATATAATAAAATAAAATAAAACCCTTCCTTAGTACCCTTGCAGAGAGGTCAATCTTTCTCTGCGTTTAGGGATGTTAATGAAAAAAAGTTAGTAAGGTTTGCTAAGTTTTTGGCACATATTTTGATTAGAAAAATGTAAACATGTTAAGGAAAGGAAATGCACTGCTACAGCATCCAAACAACCTTCATTCTGTCCTTACTGACTTCATGAAAAACAACACAATTAAGTCATTTTAGTGTTTGTGTTCTTGAACTAGATTTAACCAATTTTTAAAGACATTTCAGACACTTTCTCCTTCTGACCTCTCTCAAATGGTATCTTTACTGGGCAGAGTTAAGAGGATTTGGTTAATCTGACTGGGCATTTCCATACGTTAATATGGACAGACTTTTTACATTACACTCTGAATTTCCTGCATTTATAATGCTTGGATTGGGGATAATTACAACAGCCCTCCAATTTATTTTACCTTAGTTCCATACTTTCAACCCTAACTCCATCTTACTGCAGGTTTTGTGACACTTACCAGCATATCAGTGAACAGGGCCTCAAGGCATGGTGCTGCTTTCTCAGCTACTTCTTTTGGCTCTCTTAATATGGAATTGGTAATCAGGCCTCAGCTGGCACTGTTTAACTATTTGCCTTGAGACTCATTTTCCTTCCACAATTTTTTTTTAACAATTATCAACGATTAACAAGGATCTACGACCTGTCCTGCAGGGTAATGGTCAGGTAAGTTTACCTGCATTATGTTTCTTTTCATAGACAACAACCTTAGGGTTATTGTGTAGTCTCTTCACATCCTCATCCTTCCCTTTCTCATTATCGACAAAAACCAAGCCACAAAAGCAACCCCTAAAACAATAAATTACTACTATAACAACGCCTATTTTAAAATGAAAGAATAAAAGCAACAAACTGACAAAACCAAAACAAAATTCTGGAGATAGATATTGGAAGGTTTCTTTTCAACATAATTTTGGGCCTAAGTCAAGTGTATGTGGCCTCTTTCCAGTTACCTTTTATTCTTTTAGGGACACTCTGAAATTTGAAAATACAAGCTTCTCACGTGGAAGCCACAATAACCAGCAAAAGACCAACTGATATGATTTACACTGAATTTAAAACTACGGCTCTTCAGTGCAGAAAAGTTAGCAACTGCTTTGCCTCACACTACTGACAAATGTCTAAATGATCAATTTCCCCTCAGTTTGTGATATGTATTTTAGACAATATATATTGTGGTTGGAAGTAAAATGAATATTAACATATTATTTTGAACTATTTCTACAACAATACTACTACATCTGGACATATAAAGTTCTCAATTTCTAGTTTCTACCTTAAAAAAACCTTATGGCTTTGCTAATATAATTTCCTGTCATTTAGTATCAAAAATATTGCTAATATAAAATACTTCTATAACAAGGGAATAACAAATGCTCACCTAAAACTCAGAGAAAAATAAATTGTGTTTAGATACTGAAATGATGGGTTCCACATATGGAGAAAAGTAGAGGAGTTGGGATAGACACAGGTACATACATAGGTATTACTCACCCGTGTGAAGGTACCTTCAAAACTGTGAATATCCAATTGTGGCTTCTGAGCATAAACATAAGCACTGATTGAAAAAAGATCCTGTAATACATAATACATTTATTTAATCATGAATTTAATTTATTACTAAATGAATGCATATACACACATACACACACAACTAAGCAACTATTGTTCATTTTTATGTTTTTTAAATATCAGTAAATTTATTTTCCCAGTGAAGTCAATGAGAATTTTACTCAAGTAAGGACTAGGATCAGACCCTGCTTACAGTACATCTCATATTATACAGGAATTGTGTGCTAGAAAACAATGAAAATATCAAGTTTGTACAAATGTTAGATGCCACCTATTAAACTATTTTCTATTTATAGCTTAAGTGTGAAAGAGATTTTGTTTATTGGAGGGTTGTTTTTTTTAATAGCCTAATTAAAAATGAAAATTGTATCTCCTGATTTTTTTCCTTTAAAAATAATTAAAAAGGTATCCTGCCTCCTTGTTGACATTCATGGGCATTTTTTCAGCAAGGGCGAAAATGGCTGAATATATCGGGGAAAATAATGAAACTGAATAAATATTAAGTGCTGTTAAATGACCAAAGTCAACAAAGAGGGGAAAAAAAAAAAAAGACTTCCCCTTAGCTATTCTGTAACAGAAAGCTTAGATTTACTTAACGTCCTATGGGAAATTAGTTTGGTAGTCTCAGTCCAGTGTCCAGATGTCCACATCAATACCACCCCACCCTCTGCTTAGAACTGGCACAGTGGATTTGCTCCTGCTCTCATTGAAGCGGATATGAAAAATTCCAGCAACTGCAACAGGAGCATGATAAATCAATGGGTTTACTCACATGCTCAAAGTTAGGCACACAATTAACTATTTTGCTGAGTTGGAAGTTATATTAACAATACTGTTGTCTGTGTCAGCAGATAAACCATTAACTAAATGGACATGGAGACTGAACTATGGTCATCCTGCTGAGCTGGTCCCTCCAAGTTGGGGGGAAGGCACATTAGCAAGGCAGCAGTGAGAGTCTTGCAGTGACACTCTATAAACTGTACTTATTTTGTTTATAAAAGACTTCTCAATCTCCAAAGCAATTTTCTAGAGAACTAAAAAATTTACATAATTTTATACAAGTATATTTAAAAAAAGATAAAATTTGGCTATTTAAAAACCAGAAATATAAACAAGCAAAAAAACAAAACCAAGGATTTTGAGATTGTAAGGTGTTATTTTTTCAGTTCAAATACTTGTAATCAAAAATAAATATAAAGTGAGCACTGTACACTTTGTATTCTGTGTTGTAATTGAAATCAATATATTTGAAAATGTAGAAAACATCCACAAATATTTAAATAAATGGCATTCTATTATTGTTTAATCGTGATTAATTTTTTTAATCACTTGACAGTTCTACTTTTAGTGCATTCTGGACAGTCAATATCAAAAACTGATCAAGTAAGATTTCACTAGTGAGTCCAACCACCTGCATTGGAAGGGTAAATAAACCAGAGTGATTGGGGACTTGACATCAAAAAGAGTCCACCCTAGTATCACAACCTGCACTGCAGTCCTTGTCTATCCCCTAAGTGAACTATCATACCACACATCACCTCTCACTTCCTTTTTTTCCATTGGCTGATAGCCGCATGGAAGTAAAGAGATCTCCTCCATACTAGCTATGATTTCTCTGGGCAGCAGACTTTAAAGGCAGTAGCACTCCATTTGTGGTATCTCGGATGGGTCACCTTCAGAAGTTGAATTAAGCATTTTTACACCCTTCATCGTGGTCACATTATCACAATTTGACCTTGAATGTAGAAAGAGTCTTATTTATAAAGAATTACACACAATCATTTTACCATATTTTTAGTTATTTAGATAAGTAAGTACATTCATTATCCACACATTAAGCTCTCATTTGCATTTTATCAAACTTGCTTCCATCTTATTCTGAAAAAGTACCTCTATACATAAATCTACATGAGTCACCAAATTAATTTGTAACTGACATTTTTATTTTGTAGTGAAGAAATATATCTTGCCCTATACTCTGCACGACTATATATCCGTATATCATTCTAGTATTTCGTTGACAAGTGTTATAAAAGTAAATCAAGTTTCAACACTAACTTTTGAAAAATATCTTTTTTTATCTTAAACCATCAGCCATTTATTGTTGTTTTTCACACGACGTTCCACTCATTGCATTCTTGTCCTATTAAGTTAGTTTTCATCAGCTTCGTGAGAAATAATTCATAGGAAACTAATACACATGTGGTGTCCTGTATCTTCATTATTCACTTCTTCCCAATCTGTTATCACCTACAATTTAGATAATCCAGGCTATTATGTGCTTTATAGTACACTGAAAAATAAGAGTCTCTCAGAACTGGATAGTACAGCAGAAAACTAATACCACACACATACTCATACACAATAAAAAACTGTCACTGAAGTGTGTCAAGCAAAACCTTTCTTTTTCCTTCTTTCTTTCCAGAGTACCTTAGTTGAGAAACAACATTAGAAGGCATGGAAGTGGGAAGATTCATCTCATGTAAATTAGCATTTGTACAATATACTTTCCTGATTCCAAATGTTTCTTCTACTGTTTTTACTAATTGCTCCTACTGATGCCCTTTGTAGCTTACTGCATTTTAACCCCTCTGTATAAATATTCTCTTTCTCTTCACCTTATATTTTGCCCCCCTTTTTTGTTTTTGAGATCTAAGAGCATCTTTGTCTTTCAGAAGCCTTCTTAATTTCCATTTTGTGAGAAATGAATTCTCTCATCTTTCTCAAGAATTAAGATCCTAAAGTCCCCTGTGCTTTTGTGGCCATTTTCTACAGAAGTCTCTAATATCCTTTTATTCTGAGGAAGCTAGAACCTCCAGAGTATTCCAAGTGTGGCCTCTTTTCTCTAAGTGCTAGAATGTTTATACTGATTTACACTTACAGAGGATACCAAAATAGTAGTTTATTTGGTAGGTTGCTTTTGGGGAGGTGGGGGGATATGTTTGCCTAAATGGCATACCTGCTGCACCCAATAGCTTCCTTGAGTAACTTTGTTTTCTGAACAAGGGAAATTTCCCCTGCAGTCAGATGCACAGTACAACATTAAGCATTTATCATGAACATCTTTCAAAGGATGATGATCACACATGGATGCTAGGTTTTCATAACACGGGGGAGGGAGAGAGAGATCACCGATTTAAATTCCAGTATGGATGTAATTCCATGTCCCAAGTGACTGTTTATCAACCAAGGAAAATTTTTAAGAGGGCCATGGTCCACAGTTAGTCTTACAATTTAAGTGGGACAGAAAGGGAGAAGAAGGTTTTCCTCCATCCAACACTATCATCCCAGAGGCAAAAGCTTCCCTTAATCTCACCCCAGTAGCTACACAGAGGAGTTAATGGCTCCATAATCTGAGGCTCGAAAACTAACACAGATGGATCAAGGCTTATGACAGACATGATACAGTATGTAAATAGTTTAAACTATTTTGAAAATTTGCAGGGCCTGTGCAAAAGGACACTCAAACACTGAAGAGTTTTTCTTTTATAAATGGCTTTTAAGAATAATGGAATGAGATTATTAAATCAACCAAGTATTCATCAATAAAATCACATTAATATAAAGAAATTAATGTTCATGAAATTCACTAGAATTACTTTCACAAGCCAGAAGTTCTGGGTGAAATGTTGGCTCATTTAAATCATCATATTTATGAAGCAAATTATCTCAATTATATGCATTCTTAAGAGAAAAAAGTAAGTAAATAGCCCAAACCAGCTGAATTCTACAGCAATTCCAGGTTAAAAGAATAATGAAAAAAACCCCAGGGTCTAGAACAGTCTGGACTATGAAATTAACTTATTTTAATACAACAGTAAACTGGACTTTTGAAACACTAAATAACGTGTTAGCTGATGCTATTATCTATAAACAATTTGGAAAAAATGCATTTAATCTGTTTACATTAGTCATGAAATGACTGAATGATGGTACAGTAATGTTTTCCTTTACATTTCACAATAGTAGTTTTGAAATCACTCTGAATCTATCAATAATGTAGAAAAACCTTCCTTATTAGGTCAAGGGCAACATTTGTTCATCTTACTTAAAGATCATTAAAATACATCCTTAATCATAACATGTGGTTCATTACAAATAAAATTGCCTTTGGTTCAATAAAACTAATTAAATGTAAATGGTATTGTTTACTGCTGTATGGATCTTTTGATATAAATCAGCAAGTCACCATTTATTGAAAATTACAATGACCTCACTGCTGTTAATAAATTTACTTGATCAAATAAGCCAGAGAAGAATGTCCTAGAACATGCATAGTGCCAGAAAAAACTCTGCCCCACATATGACTGTGAAACCACAAGAAACCTAACCTGGGTGTTACAGTCCTTGCTGCATAGCCATCATTAAATGACTTGTTGAAATTTTAATTCTCTGATCACATTAAGTGGTTTGAGAAGACAACAAAATCTGTACTGATCATCTCTGGTGGTATCATCTGTTCTTTAGGAAAAGCTCTGAAGGTTTGTAGGTTTATTTATTCCCTTAGTCACAGTGGATAAGGTTACAATGTTGCACTGTTGATGGGACTGACAGCTCATGACAACACAAGATACTCATAATCCTTTACATTGGATATCTAAAGAAATCAAAATGGGTGACCATTATGGACATTATATGCTGTTAAATGCAAGACCAAATTGTTTAGTCTACTACTTTTCTCAAATTACACTTTCTGTCCACCCTTTTCAATTCTTAAAAATATAGTCATGTATAATTATATATAGTAATAAACTTCTCCTTTGGAAATGTGTTCCAAGTTCAGCCAGAGACAGAGTTTAAGGAAGATGACCCTCGGTGCACTGGGAGCCAGTAACACTATCAGGATCATCCACAACAATAGGGAAGACTCTGCTGCAGTTGAGACCACCTGCTTACCAGCACACCCAGGATTTGGACACTGCTGTATCCAGGGGCGAGGGAGAGGGTGAAGGACCCCTTGGAAACCAGACCTGAAGCCACTCCATGCCCTCTGCTGGGCTTGTTACATGAACAGAACCTGACATTTTGCTGTTTTGTAGTTAAATCTATAAATAGTAGTAAACTACAAACCTTAACTTAGTTTAGTAGTTAGATATCCACATGCAGTGAGCATTTTTATTTCAGTTTTAGAAACAGTATTGAATTCCAAGATATTCCACATACTTAAAAAGGGGGACACTGCTATAATTGTCAATATCTCTAGAGCCAGAATAATCTTTAAGTGGAGCCACTGAACATTTTGTATTAACCTGTTCCTGCTTTTTTTGACACTACAGTAGCAATTAATGTAGAGTTGTGCATATAGTCTATGAACTCCTTACCCTAAGGCAAAACTTGCACCTGTTTCAATGGGACCTTTGTCTAAATAAGGAGAGCTGAGGTGGGGAAGCTATATAGCAGTGTGATATCGCCACAGCTATTTTAGATATAGTCCAGCAGGTGGCATTCAAGAATTATTGTAAAAAGAATCAGTCCAGCCTATTCCTGTAGTTTGTCATTTACAGTTTAACTCACAAATGCTATAAATTATCATTATATACATATCAAAGATGTGAGCTTAAGGGACTTTATTCATATACCTTCTATGGTAGAAGGATTATTATTTTTTGATAGGCATTTGTTATATAGAATTGATAGAAGTGAATGTGTTACGTACTCTGGTTATGCCAAAATTCTCTGGATTTTAGGGCTCATGTTCCAAACTGTGTAAGAGTTAAGTAATTGTCAACTGGTTGATTGCTACTTGAGTTAAAGGCAAAACCTTCATATTTTCTAAAGCACCAGATACTTCTTAGCCGTAGGGGGAATGGCTGTCATATCTGAGCTTCAAAAACAGCTGGTTCTAGATTTGTGTGGCTGGCTCTAAATGGGCGCACAAAAGTAGGGAGAGCATAAAGGACCACAATCCCAGTGTTTGCATACATGGAATGAAAAGAATGGGTGGGGGTAAAGAGTAAGAATGCTTCCAGTGACACTATGCTTTTCTACGGGAGAGTCATAGCCCCATCCCTCTTCCACACAGGCAGAGGGACCAAAGCAGTCACAGGAAGGAACACACACTTCCAGTTCCAGAGCATGCTGCTGTTGCCATTATGACATCCTGTCAAAAATATGTCAAGTCTTTCAAAAGCAGGTGTCCTTGTTGTGGACTACATGTGTAAATAAGGTAGGCATGTAAAACAAAGTCATGTTTTAGTTGAGCACACAAACAAAAGGTAGGGACATTTTAAAAAAATAAGTCAGAACTCTTTTATACCTTGCCTAAATTTCTTCAACTTTCAACAAAATATTCGTTGGGCTGAGATTAATCATGGGAAATTTTCACTATGAAGAACACTTTATTTGCAAAAGCTTAAAGAAGTGAGAGTGGGTAACTAGAATGGACTACTCAAATTAAATAAGGTTTTTTTCATATTTAACATGGCTGCTTCACTGTGTCTAAGTATTAGAGTTTAGATGACATTCTCTAAGGAAAACCTCATCTCAGTAGGTAATTTTTACACCTCATGTTGTGCATAATATCCTGTACATAAAGTGTGAAGAATTTTGAAAATATTTCTGGTTGTTACTGTTGAACTTTTTCAAAAAGAATACATTACATTTACATGTATTTCTATAGTAAATGGCATGGGCACTGATTTATATTATACATCTTGTTGTAATGGAAAAAAACATTTATTGTATTTATAATTTTTTCCTCCCTATAACATGATAACAGTTATTCTGGATTTCCACAATTCCTGCTGAAATCAAGGTGGTGATTCAAAGTAGTTTGATACTTATCAGTATTTTCAGCTCATTCACACACAGTATTAGATTACAAAATTACTACACTCTTATCAACAACATAGTCCAAGCCATAAGAATTTGAAAAGATCACTTGACTAAGCTCGAATTATGGAGGTGCTCCAAGAACTCCACAGTTAAGGTTGGACTGACAGTTGCATTCAGAGGAACTTGAACCATCATTTATTTCACGCTTTAAGGCTTACATTTAGTTTTCAGATTTATCACAAGTCAGGATCTTGAGGGGAAGTTGCAAAAGGGTAGCTTATAATGGACAAAACGTAGGCTACTGGTAGGATAGGTGATCCATTGGCTCCCAAATCTAATGCAAATGGTGATTCTACCTTAGATAACAGAGGGAAGTCATTAAGGACATATTTCAGAGTAACAGCCGTGTTAGTCTGTATTCGCAAAAAGAAAAGGAGTACTTGTGGCACCTTAGAGACTAACCAGTTTATTTGAGCATGAGCTTTCGTGAGCTACAGCTCACTTCATCAGATACATACCGTGGAAACTGCAGCAGACTTTATATATACACAGAGAATATGAAACAATACCTCCTCCCACCCCACTGTCCTGCTGGTAATAGCTTATCTAAAGTAATCGTCAGGTTAGGCCATTTCCAGCACAAATCCAGGTTTTCTCACCCTCCACCCCCCCACACAAATTCATTCTCCTGCTGGTGATAGCCCATCCAAAGTGACAACTCTTTACACAATGTGCATGATAATGAAGTTAGGCCATTTCCTGCACAAATCCAGGTTCTCTCACTCCCTCACCCCCCTCCAAAAACCCACCCCCATACACACACAGACTCACTCTCCTGCTGGTAATAGCTCGTCCAAACTGACCACTCTCTGACTCTGAGTGGTCAGTTTGGACGAGCTATTACCAGCAGGAGAGTGAGTCTGTGTGTGTATGGGGGTGGGTTTTTGGAGGGGGGTGAGGGAGTGAGAGAACCTGGATTTGTGCAGGAAATGGCCTAACTTCATTATCATGCACATTGTGTAAAGAGTTGTCACTTTGGATGGGCTATCACCAGCAGGAGAATGAATTTGTGTGGGGGGGTGGAGGGTGAGAAAACCTGGATTTGTGCTGGAAATGGCCTAACCTGACGATTACTTTAGATAAGCTATTACCAGCAGGACAGTGGGGTGGGAGGAGGTATTGTTTCATATTCTCTGTGTATATATAAAGTCTGCTGCAGTTTCCACGGTATGTATCTGATGAAGTGAGCTGTAGCTCACGAAAGCTCATGCTCAAATAAACTGGTTAGTCTCTAAGGTGCCACAAGTACTCCTTTTCATTAAGGACATAGGAATTGCTGCAGTAGTACAGACCCAAAGTCCTTCTACTGCAGTATCCTGCATCAGAGACTGGCCAGCAACAAATACTTCAGAGGAAGGTGTAAGAAACCCACAGTAATATGGAGTGACAGCGGTTTGAACCACTCAGACATTGATCCGTGTCAGTAAAGAGCATCTTGGCCTCCTAAAGGGCTCAAGCACAAGGAACAGGGCAAGACCTTGAAATAATTAATAATGATATATAGTGGGAAAGATAAAGGGTTTGCCTCTCCAAGTTCAAGGCATTTCCTTCATCCCTTATTACACAAAACTTTCATTGAGACTCATCTTGCAAGGCTATAGTACCTGCTCATAGACTGTAATGGATACAGTATGTACGTAATGTTAAATAAAAATGTAGCCAACTTCTTTCAGTTCAACAAAGTTGGTTTGTGTCCTTCTTCCCCCTACATTTTTTAGGCTGCAGTGTCAAGTGTTCAAGTTAGGAAATGCCTGAATTAAGGCAAAAAGGAAAAATAGCATTTGATCATGTAACTGATGGCTATATCATAAGGCATATGCTAGGCACAAGGGACCCAAATTAAAGTTGCATGGGCAACCTTAACTTAGGCATTTCTTAACTTATGAATGCTTGACTTTTTAACTGTAACTTTCTTTTAATAAAGGGTTCTTTTAAAATGTAATAGCTAATTTTTTTTTAGAAACTTAACAATTGAAAAAACAAAAATTTCATAGTGTGAAACCACACTGACCTTCCACATAGTCATCAGCAGGGTTGGGATCTTTAGATCTACAACACAGACCTCTTCTGCTTGACCTGAGTAACTGGTATCAGTAGAAGGCTGTTATCTATGCTGACCTTCTACTGGAAGGGAATGGGGAAACATTTTGCCAGTGAGTTTCACAGCTATTTGCTATACAACTGAGGAATGTGGGGATGCATGCTATCTCTGGGTTCAAGTCCAGGTTCTGTGGAGGAGCATGCATTTGTGGTTAGAGATCTTTTTACCCCAATCTCTCCCTGTCCTCTTCTGCTCCTGTCCCTGACACAAGCTCCTAGCTCCTATCTTGCTGCCCACATCTCTTTTCCCAAGCTTCACTCCTTCATCTACCCCATTCCCTCTACATTCAAGTCCAGTGGTTTCCTCCTCTTCCTCCTTCTTGCCTGAGCGCCAGCAAGGGGAGCATTGCGAGTACAGGAAAGACAATCCCAGAGCTATTAGCTTCAGTGCCACAGCAGTCACAAGCAGTTGGGAGGAGGCATTGCAGAAAAAGTCCTGCTGAACTCCTGCAGCCCTAAGATGAAGCATGTTCATTTGTTCTGTGGAGATGGGCATGTGCACAGTCCATTTGGCACACAGGAGTTGTGAGGGGATGGACAAGCCCAATGCTGATGAAATCTTCAGAAAAGTCAGTTGTCAAATTCCAGGAAGTATCTACTGAGCATGTGCTCAGACAAACTTTTCAGAGACTTATTCAGAGAGTTTTCACAGGGATAGTAAAAACAACATCCATTATGCCAGGGTGACAACGCTCATTCCCAGTCAAATTTCAAGTATCCTGTATCCAAAGTACAGAGGCACTAGACCTTCTTAACAAAACCGCTCTAAGAATATTTTTAATATAAGCAAAACAATATATTTTTCCTAATGCCTTTCATGGAAACAGCTGAGCCAATTTAGTTGAAACTTTTCTAAGGCAGACACCTGGCATGAAAAATTTAAATTCAAACATTTTATTTTTGACAAAAAGTTATAAGCAACTGAAGAACATGTTCTTGTAAAGGAAAATGTGGGACATCCTTAACTATAGGCATCATTACCTGTACCGCCTATAAAGACACACACAAGCACACAAAATTGGCTGGCAGGCAGTCACTGCAAATCTCTATCCTTGTGTAATCCTGTATGCCTCACCCACAAGGACCCTAAAGCCTCTGTGCCAGGAAGCATTCACCTTACGAGAATGGACTGCTATGTCCCAAATCCCCAAGCCTACATTCAGTGGAAGACACAAACCCAACTGTATCCCTCTCTTGCTCCTTTAAATGGAAAAATTAAATATTTGCATAATCCAGTCTTTCCCATAGAATTAAAAACAGACACATTACTTATTATTTATAGCAAAGACCAATATCACATTTATGGATTAAATTTCTTTTTAAGTAGAAACATATTTATATACACACTAACTGTAATAAAGCTTTCTACTATATAGCAGGTATAAATAGGTACACTGAAGAGATAGTGAAATAAATAGCTGTAATGCTTACCCCCAAAGCTGGTAACCTCTGTGTGCAGCTGACAGCAACTTTAAGCTTCCAGTCTGTTTCACCATCTAGCTGATCAGTTCGAATAAAACACGAACCTTACAATTACAAAAAGAAACCATACATCACACTACAGCCAGCTTTTTTTTTCCCCCCAGGTTCTATAAAATTTCCAGTTTGTTACCTAAAACTGAAATTGTTTCTTTATCCTCTTTCTACACATTTTTATGTAATTATTCGTACATATTAAAGGCCTGATCCAAAGACCCAATGGTTTTGAAGCAAGGCCTAAGTGTTTTGTTTTGGTTAAATGCTTTCTGTAAGGGATACTACAGATGTCACACAGTATTTCAATACAATCTTCATAACAATTTAAAAAAAAAATCAAGATAGGCATGCATGTAAGTAACAGGAACAGATTCTACTTTAAGTCTTTTATACCATCTAAATTTAGATCAGTAAATGAAATATTTATTGGGTAAAATGCATCTCAGGTGTAACTCCATTGACTTGTTTATATTATGCCGGGATGAGCATTTTTGAATAAATGATTCATACAGCCATTTGTGTAACTGAGATATTAAAGCTATTATAAAATTCAGAGATGTTTAAGATACATCTAGTATACACTTTTTTACTGACCCAGACTGAAACCTATCAAGATGCCATATTTGTTAAGTGTGCACAGAAGCTTGGTTCATTATCAGACTCCAGTGCACCCATATAAATTATATTTAAAGGACATCAACTCCAAAATGGATTTTAAAACATTTGTGGATGTCATAGATCCAAAACCAGATAACCTTTCAGTACATGTGACTAACCTATAATTAAGATGTGGTGGAAGCTCAAACCACGCAGATTGACATGAACATAAAAGTAACTGAAGAGAATTAGTGACATTACAAACAAGTTATGTGTTTTACAAAAAGCAGACTAGTATAAAGTGTTAGAAACTCAATGCTGGGGGAAAATAATGACATGATAACTAGATTGGTGGATATGGCCAATACAGGGAATATTCATATTACTAAACTAATGGATTCCAAAAAAAGTTACAGTTGAATATTGTGGAGATATATATAGAGAGATATAGATACATAAATAAATAAATAAATAAATAAAAGAACCAGGCAGAGGAAAAGACGGGCTAGTGAAGGAGAAACAGAGCTCAAGAACAGGTCTGCAGAGTTGGAAAATGAAGAAGGTGCTCAGCAGGTAGTCACTGAAGGTGGAAGGGCAAGGAAGAAGAAAAGAGCGGCTAGTCCTATAGGAAAAGGGGAAGAGTCAATGGAGACTACACCAAATATGAGCCCCAGGAGGATACAGGATGGGTTGAAGAGGATTACAAGGGAAAATAGGAATGGAAAGAACTTGCAGCCAGAGAGAACGGGATAGACTGGAGAATGGCACCGTTACGTGGAAAAGGCAGGTCTATGTGATCGGGGACTCTACTGAGAAGAACAGACAGGCCTGTAACCAGAGCTGATCCAGAGAATAGAAGGGTGTGCTGTCTTCCAGGTGCTAAGATATGGGATGTAGACCTGAGGTTGAAAAGGATCCTAAAGGGAGCAGGAAAGAATCCCTTAATTATCCTTCATGTGGGAACAAATGATATGGCTAGATTCTCACTGGGAAGTATTAAGGGAGACAATGATAGGCTGGGGAAGACGCTTAACGAAATCGAGGCTCAGGTGATCTTTAGTGGGATTCTGCCTGTTCCTAGAGAAGGGCAACAAAGGTGTGACAAGATTATGACTATCAACAGATGGCTTAGGCAGTGGTGCTATAAGGAGGGCTTTGGGATGTATGGCCACTGGGAGGCATTCATGGACATAGGACTGTTCTCTCGGGATGGACTTCATCTGAGTAGGGAAGGAAATAGACTTCTAGGATGGAGGCTGGCACAACTGATTAAGAGAGCTTTAAACTAGGAATTTGGGGGAAATGGTTGGGAAATGTCCAGGTAATCTCCATGCCAGATTTTAGCATTGAGAGGGAAGAAAAGTAAGAAAGGATACAGCCAGCGGTAGGAGAATGTATATACGGAGGAAGGGCAGTGTGGATACCAGTCTAATAGGTTATACTGGCTGTAGAATATCCATGCCTAATAGGGTACAGAATGTGAGCGAGGCCAAACAGCAAAAATTAAGATGTTTGCACACCAATGCGAGGAGCCTAGGTAACAAAATGGAGGAACTAGAGCTACTGGTGCAGGAAGTGAAACCAGATATTATAGGAATAACAGAAACATGGTGGAATAGTAGTCATGACTGGACTACAGCTACTGAAGGGTATGTGCTGTTTAGGAAAGACAGAAATAAAGGTAAAGGTGGTGGAGTAGCATTGTATATCAATGATGAGGTAGACTGTAAAGAAATAAGAAGCGATGGAATGGATAAGACAGAGTCCGTCTGGGCAAAAATTACACTGGGAAAGAAAACTACTAGAGCCTCTCCTGGGATAGTGCTTGGGGTGTGCTATAGACCACCGGGATCTAATTTGGATATGGATAGAGCACTCTTTAATGTTTTTAATGAAGTAAATACTAATGGAAACTGTGTGATCATGGGAGACTGACTTCCCAGATATAGACTGGAGGATGAGTGCTAGTAATAATAACAGGGCTCCGATTTTCCTAGATGCGACAGCTGATGGATTCCTTCATCAAGTAGTTACTGAACCGACAAGAGGGGATTAGATTTGGTTTTGGTGAGTAGTGAGGACCTCATAAAAGTAATGGTTGTAGGGGACAATCTTGGTTCAAGTGATCATGAGCTAATTCAGTTCAAACTGAATGGAAGGATTAACAAAAATAAATCTGCAACTAGGGTTTTTTATTTCAAAAGGGCTGACTTTCAAAAATTAAGGAAATTAGTTAGGGTAGTGGATTGGACTGAAGAATTTATGGATCTAAAGGCAGGAGGCGGCCTGGGATTACTTCAAGTCAAGGCTGCAGAAGCTATCGGAAGCCTGCATCCCAAGAAAGGGGAAACAATTCATAGGCAGGAGTTGTAGACCAAGCTGAATGAGCAAGCATCTCAGAGAGGTGATTAAGAAAAAGCAGAAAGCATACAGGGAGTGGAAGATGGGAGGGATCAGCAAGGAAAGCTACCTTATTTAGGTCAGAACAGATAGGGATAAAGTGAGAAAGGCTAAAAGTCAAGTAGAGTTGGACCTTGCAAAGGGAATTAAAACCAACAGTAAAAGGTTCTATAGCCATATAAACAAGAAGAAAACAAAGAAAGAAGTGGGACCGCTAAACACTGAGGATGGAATAGAGGTCAAAGATAATCTAGGCATGGCCCAATATCTAAACAAATACTTTGCCTCAGTCTTTAATAAGGCTAAAGAGGATCTTAGGGATAATGGTAGCATGACAAATGGGAATGAGGTATGGAGGTAGATATTACCATATCTGAGGTAGAAGCGAAACTCAAACAGCTTAATGGGACTAAATCCGGGGGGCCCAGATAATCTTCATTCAAGAATATTAAAGGAATTGGCACATGAAATCGCAAGCCCATTAGCAAGAATTTTTAATGAATCTGTAAACGCAGGGGTTGTACTGTATGATTGGAGAATTCCTAACATAGTTCCTATTTTTAAGAAAGGGGAAAAAAGTGATCTGGGTAACTACAGGCCTGTTAGTTTGACATCTGTAGTATGCAAGGTCTCGGAAAAATTTTTGAAAGAGAAAGTAGTTAAGGACATTGAGATCAATGGTAAATGGGTCAAAATACAACATGGTTTTACAAAAGGTAGATCTTGCCAAACTAACCTGATCTCCTTCTTTGAGAAAGTAACAGATTTTTTAGATAAAGGAAACACAGTGGATCTAATTTACCTAGATTTCAGTAAGGCGTTTGATACCGTGCCACATGGGGAATTATTAGATAAATTGGAAAAGATGGGGATCAATATGAAAATTGAAAGGTGGATAAGGAATTGGTTAACAGGGAGACTACAGTGGGTCCTACTGAAAGGTGAACTGTCAGGCTTGAGGGAGGTTACCAGTGGAGTTCCTCAGGGATCAGTTTTGGGACCAATCTTATTTAATCTTTTTATTACTGACCTCGGCACAAAAAGTGAGAGTGTGCTAATAAAGTTTGTGGATGATACAAAGCTGGGAGGTACTGCCAATTTAGAGAGAGACAGGGAAATCATACAGGAAGATTTGGATGACCTTGTAAACTGGAGTAATAGTAACAGGATGAAATTTAATAGTGAAAAGTGTAAGGTCATGCATTTAGGGATTAATAACAAGAATTTCAGTTATAAGCTGGGGATGGATCAATTAGAAGTAACGGAGGAGGAGAAGGACCTTGGAGTATTGGTTGATCATAGGATGACTGAGCCACCAATGTGATATGGCCGTGAAAAAAGCTAATGCGGTCTTGGGAAGAATCAGGCGACATATTTCCAGTAGAGATAAGGAGGTTTTAGTACCGTTATACAAAGCACTGGTGAGACCTCACCTGGAATACTGTGTGCAGTTCTGGTCTCCCATGTTTAAGAAGGATGAATTCAAACTGGAACAGGTACAGAGAAGGGCTACTAGGATGATCCGAGGAATGGAAAACCTGTCTTATGAAAGGAGATTCAAGGAGCTTGGCTTGTTTAGCCTAACTAAAAGAAGGTTGAGGGGAGATATGATCGCTCTGTATAAATATATCAGAGGGATAAATACCGGAGAGGGAGAGGAATTATGTAAGATCAGTACCAATGTGGACACAAGAACAAATGGATATAAACTGGTCATTGGGAAGTTTAGACTTGAAGTTAGACAAAGGTTTCTAACCATCAGAGGAGTGAAGTTTTGGAATAGCCTTCCAAGGGAAGTAGTGGGGGCAAAAGACATACCTGGCTTTAAGATTAAACTCAATAAGTTTATGGAAGAGATGGTAAGATTGGATAACATGATTTTGGTAATTAAGTGATCTTTAAATATTCATGGTAAATAAACCCAGTGGCCTGTGATGGGATGTTAGATGGGGTGGGATTTGAGTTACTACAGAAAATTCTTTCCTGGGTATTTGGCTGGTGAATCTTGCCCTTATGCTCAGGATTTAGCTGATCGCCATATTTGGGGTCGGGAAAGAATTTTTCCCCAGGGCAGATTGGAAGAGGCCCTGGAGGTTTTTCGCCTTCCTCTGTAGCATGGAGCACGGGTCACTTGCAGGAGGATTCTCTGCTCCTTGAAGTCTTTAAACCACAATTTGAGGACTTCAATAGCTCAGACATAGGTGAGAGGTTTTTCGCAGGAGTGGGTTGGTGAGATTCTGTGGCCTGCGTTGTGCAGGAGGTCGGACTAGATGATCATAATGGTCTCTTCTGACCTTGGTATCGGTCATAAACGTAAAGGGAAGGGGAAACCCCTTTAAAATCCCTCCTGGCCAGAGGAAAAATCCTCTCACCTGTAAAGGTTGAAGAAGCTAAAGTTAACCTCGCTGGCACCTGACCAAAATGACCAATGAGGAGACAAGATACTTTCAAAAGCTGGGAGGAGGGAGAGAAACAAAGGGTCTGTGTCTGCTGGTATGCTGCTTTGCCAAGGATAGAACAGGAATGGAGTCTCAGAACTTTTAGTAAGTAATCTAGCTAGGTATGCGTTAGATTATGATTTCTTTAAATGGCTGAGAAAAGAATTGTGCTGAATAGAATGACTATTTCTGTCTCTGTGTCTTTTTTGTAACTTAAGGTTTTGCCTAGAGGGATTCTCTATGTTTTGAATTTAATTACCCTGTAAGGTACCTACCATCCCGATTTTACAGGGGTGATTCCTTTACTCCTATTTACTTCTATTTCTATTAAAAGTTTTCTTGTAAGAAAACTGAATGCTTTTTCATTGTTCTCAGATCCAAGGGTTTGGGTTTATGGTCACCTATGCAAATTGGTGAGGATTTTTACCAAACCTGTCCCAGGAAGTGGGGTGCAAGGGTTGGGAGGATTTTGGGGGGAAAGACGTGTCCAAACTACGTTTCCCAGTAAACCCAGTTAGAGTTTGGTGGTGGCAGTGGTTATTCCAAGGACAAAGGATAAAATTAATTTGTACCTTGGGGAAGTTTTAACCTAAGCTGGTAAAAGTAAGCTTAGGAGGTTTTCATGCAGGTCCCCACATCTGTACCCTAGAGTTCAGAGTGGGGGAGGAACCTTGACATGGTGGCAGAGTGGTGGGATTAACCTGAAATCATTTTGAGATCAATTTGAGATTTTTTGAACTAGAAATACAGATTTTAAAAAGGAATTTTTTTTCCCTTGGGGATGCTGGAAAAGAGGTCCAGAAAGCAGCTGAAACTAAAAGCAGCTTGTTTTTTCTCTGCTTTGGGCCAGAGGAGAGACAAAAGGGGATTATCTTTGTGAATTGCAGGTTTTCTTTGCCTGGAGACAGGGTACTTAACTCCTGCAGGGAAATTCACAGTCTTCCAAACCAGAAGGGTTTTTTTTTTCCCCTAAAAGTAAATAGGGGGGGTGTTCTACCCATTTGCCTGGAGACAAAAGTGGCAGGGGATTTTTTTTTTTTTTTTTTTAGGATTTTGATTTTTTTTTTTTTTTTACAAGTTTGAAAAGGAATTTTTTTTTCCTTTGGGCTGCTGGTAAGCAGGTTTCCAAGTAATTGGAGGTTTTTTGCTTTGATTTGGGGCCAGAGCAGAGACAAGGGAATTGTCTTTTTCTGTAGGCTGACAATCACTATCAGAGAATAGGTATTCTATTCCAGCACAGCAAAATTTTACAGCCAAGTTTTGTTTGTTTATTTCTAAACCTCGGGTGTAAAGTTAGTTAAAAAACAGAGAGGTTAGGATGACAAAATCCACGGCTCGACAAAAGCTGGAATTAGCCAGATTTCAGGCTAAGGAAAAACAAAGGGAACATGAAAGACAGATAGAACTCATGCGGCTGAAGAAGAGAGGAAGCATGTGGAAGAAGAGAGGGAAAAAGAGAAGAAGCATGCACTGGAGATGGAGAAGGTAAAGGCTCAGCAGAATATACCAACAAACCCTAGCAATCCTTCTCCAGGTACCACTTCCCATCCCAGAAAGTTCCCCACCTACAAGGCAGGCGATGATACTGAGGCCTTCCTAGAAAACTTTGAAAGAGCCTGCCTTGGGTACAACATCTCTACTGACCAATACATGGTAGAGCTGAGGCCGCAGCTCAGTGGACCCTTAGCTGAGGTGGCAGCTGAAATGCATAAAGAACACATGAACAAGTATAACTGTTTAAATCCAAGGCGAGAGTCAGAATGAGGATAACACCCGAGCAGTCTCGTTGGAGGTTCAGAGCCCTAAGATGGAAACCAGACGTGTCATTTACCCGACATGCCTACCACATTGTGAAACATTGGGATGCCTGGATATCAGGAGCAAGTGTTGAGTCTCCAGTAAATTTGCCCTTCCTAATGCAAATGGAACAATTCTTAGAGGGTGTTCCTGAGGAAATAGAAAGATACATCCTAGATGGGAAGCCCAAAACTGTAATCGAGGCAGGAGAGATTGGAGCCTCATGGGTGGAGGTGGCCGAGAAGAAGAAAACTGGTCGCAGTTGGAGCGGAGACCAGAAGGGACAACCCCAGACCACACCCTGTCACCGGGGGCCGCCCAAAGCCCCACCTACCTCCTAAAGAACCCTCCAGACCCCTTATCATCCCACCACCCTGTTCTCCAGCAACCCACCTCGTCCCAGTGACCCGTCAGCTGGACGATGTTTTAAATGTAACGAGCTGGGGCATGTAAAGGCCAACTGCCCCAAGAACCCCAACAGATTACAGTTCATTGCACCGGGATCACACCAGAGGTCCGCAGGCCCAGATATCTCCCAGATACCCTTGGAGCGGAGGGAAACTGAGCGTGGGCAGGAAGAAGGTCACCGCGTGGAGGGACACCAGAGCACAAGTGTCAGCTATCCATGCTTCCTTAGTGGACCCCAATTTAATCAACCCAAAGATCCAAGTGACAATTCAACCCTTCAAGTCCAACTCTTTCAATTTGCCTACAGCCAAGTTGCCTGTCCAGTACCAGGGCTGGTCAGGAACGTGGACTTTTGCAGTCTATGATGATTATCCCATTCCCATGCTGTTGGGGGAAGACTTGGCCAATCATGTGAAGCGGGCCAAGAGGGAGGGAATGGTCACCCGTAGCCAGGCTAAACAAGCCGTGAGGCCTAGCTCTATTCCGGAAACTTCTATCAGGACCCAGTCAGAGGTGATGGACCCGGACCCCAGGCCAATGTCTGCAACAGCAGTAGTGGACCCAGTCCCAGAGACCCAGACGGAACCAGTCCCAGAACCGGAACCAGCGGAACAACCAGCACCAGACCATTTGCCAGCACTGAATCCAGTACTTGCAACCTCAACACCAGAGGGCCCCACCGAACCTGAACTGACAGCAGCCCATAACCCTACACAAAAGGCTCAGCCGGAGCCTGAACCCCAACATAGTGTCCCAGCGGAGAGCGGTTCACAGTCAGTGGAAACAGCCCCATCCCCTACATCGCTTCCAGAGGGACAAAGCATAGGTCCACAATCCAATGAGGAACTGATGTCTCCAGCATCAAGGGAACAGTTGCAGACAGAACAGGAAGCAGATGAAAGCCTCCAGAGAGCTTGGACGGTGGCACGGAGCAACCCACCGCCTCTCAGCTCTTCTAATCGATCCAGGTTTGTTGTAGAAAGAGGACTTTTATACAAGGAAACTCTTTCTGGGGGACACCAGGAACACTGGCATCCTCAGAGACAGTTGGTAGTTCCAACTAAATACCGGGCCAAGCTCTTGAGCTTAGCTCACGATCACCCTAGTGGCCATGCTGGGGTGAACAAGACCAAAGACTGTTTGGGGGGGGTCATTCCACTGGGAGGGAATGGGCAAGGATGTTTCTACCTATGTCCGGTCTTGTGAAGTATGCCAAAGAGTGGGAAAACCCCAAGACCAGGTCAAAGCACCTCTCCAGCCACTCCCCATCATTGAAGTTCCATTTCAGCAAGTAGCTGTGGATATTCTGGGTCCCTTTCCGAAAAAGACACCCAGAGGAAAGCAGTACATACTGACTTTCATGGATTTTGCCACCCGATGGCCGGAAGCAGTAGCTCTAACCAACACCAGGGCTAAAAGTGTGTGCCAGGCACTAGCAGACATTTTTGCCAGGGTAGGCTGGCCCTCCGACATCCTCACAGATGCAGGGACTAATTTCCTGGCAGGAACTACGGAAAACCTTTGGGAAGCTCATGGGGTAAATCACTTGGTTGCCACTCCTTACCACCATCAAACAAATGGCGTGGTGGAGAAGTTTAATGGAACTTTGGGGGCCATGATATGTAAATTCGTAAATGAGCACTCCAATGATTGGGACCTAGTGTTGCAGCAGTTGCTCTTTGCATACAGAGCTGTACCACACCCCAGTTTAAGGTTTTCACCATTTGAACTTGTATATGGCTGTGAGGTTAAGGGGCCATTGCAGTTGGTGAAGCAGCAATGGGAGGGATTTACACCTTCTCCAGGAACTAACATTCTGGACTTTGTAACCAACCTACAAAACACCCTCCGAACCTCTTTAGCCCTTGCTAAAGAAAACTTACAGGATGCTCAAAAAGAGCAAAAAACCTGGTATGATAAACATGCCAGAGAGCGTTCCTTCAAAGTAGGGGACCAGGTCATGGTCTTAAAGGCGCTCCAGGCCCATAAAATGGAAGCATCATGGGAAGGGCCATTCATGGTCCAGGAGCGCCTGGGAGCTGTTAATTATCTCATAGTATTCCCCACCTCCAACCGAAAGCCTAAGGTGTACCATATTAATTCTCTAAAGCCCTTTTATTCCAGAGAATTAAAGGCTTGTCAGTTTACAGCCCAGGGAGGAGACGATGCTGAGTGGCCTGAAGGTGTCTACTATGAAGGGAAAAATGCTGGTGGTGTGGAAGAGGTGAACCTCTTCATGACCCTTGGGCGTATGCAGCGACAGCAGATCAAGGAGCTGTGCACTAGGTACACACCAACGTTCTCAGCCACCCCAGGACTGACTGAACAGGCATACCACTCCATTGACACAAGTAATGCTCACCCAATTAAAGTCCAACCTTACCGGGTGTCTCCTCAAGCTAAAACTGCTATAGAACGGGAGATCCACGATATGTTACAGATGGGTGTAATCCACCCCTCTGGAAGTGCATGGGCATCTCCAGTGGTTCTAGTTCCCAAACCAGATGGGGAAATACATTTTTGCGTGGACTACCGTAAGCTAAATGCTGTAACTCGCCCAGACAACTATCCAATGCCACGCACAGATGAACTATTAGAGAAACTGGGACGGACCCAGTTCATCTCTACCTTGGACTTAACCAAGGGGTACTGGCAGGTACCACTAGATGAATCTGCCAAGGAAAGGTCAGCCTTCACCACACATCTCGGGCTGTATGAATTTAATGTACTCCCTTTCGAGCTGCGAAATGCACCCGCCACCTTCCAAAGACTTGTAGATGGTCTCCTAGCGGGATTAGGAGAATATGCAGTCGCCTACCTTGACGATGTGGCCATATTTTCGGATTCCTGGGCAGACCACCTGGAACATCTACAAAAAGTCCTTGAGCGCATAAGGGAGGCAGGACTAACTGTTAAGGCTAAGAAGTGTCAAATAGGCCTAAACAGAGTGACTTACCTTGGACACCAGGTGGGTCAAGGAACTATCAGCTCCCTACAGGCCAAAGTGGATGCTATCCAAAAGTGGCCTGTCCCAAAGTCAAAGAAACAGGTTCAATCCTTCTTAGGCTTGGCCGGTTATTACAGACTATTTGTACCGCAATACAGCCAAATCGCTGCCCCACTAACAGACCTAACCAAAAAGAAACAGCCAAATGCCGTTCAGTGGACCGAAAAGTGTCAGAAGGCCTTTAACAAGCTTAAAGCGACACTCATGTCTGACCCTGTACTAAGGGCCCCAGACTTTGACAAACCGTTCCTAGTAACCACAGATGCGTCCAAGCGTGGTGTGGGAGCAGTTTTAATGCAGGAAGGACCGGATCAAGAATTCCATCCTGTCATGTTTCTCAGCAAGAAGCTGTCTGAGAGGGAAAGCAACTGGTGAGTCAGTGAAAAAGAATGTTATGCCATTGTCTACGCTCTGGAAAAGCTACTCCCATATGTTTGGGGACGGTGTTTCCACCTGCAAACCGACCATGCTGCACTGAAGTGGCTTCACACCGTCAAAAAAAATAACAAAAAAACTTCTTCGGTGGAGTTTAGCTCTCCAAGATTTTGATTTTGACATCCAACACATCTCAGGAGCTTCTAACAAAGTGGCTGATGCACTCTCCCGTGAAAGTTTCCCAGAATCAACTGGTTAAAATCGTCCTTGAGATGTGGAAAATATTGTTAGTCTTTATGTACTTGGTAGTATATTTAGAGATGCATGTGTCTTATTAACTCTGTTTTTCCTAGAGCTCCAGGAAGAAATCCCAGCCAGTATTTCACCCTAGCTGAGATTTGGGGGGCGTGTCATAAATGTAAAGGGAAGGGGAAACCCCTTTAAAATCCCTCCTGGCCAGAGGAAAAATCCTCTCACCTGTAAAGGGTTAAGAAGCTAAAGTTAACCTCGCTGGCACCTGACCAAAATGACCAATGAGGAGACAAGATACTTTCAAAAGCTGGGAGGAGGGAGAGAAACAAAGGGTCTGTGTCTGTTGGTATGCTGCTTTGCCAAGGATAGAACAGGAATGGAGTCTCAGAACTTTTAGTAAGTAATCTAGCTAGGTATGCGTTAGATTATGATTTCTTTAAATGGCTGAGAAAAGAATTGTGCTGAATAGAATGACTATTTCTGTCTCTGTGTCTTTTTTGTAACTTAAGGTTTTGCCTAGAGGGATTCTCTATGTTTTGAATTTAATTACCCTGTAAGGTACCTACCATCCTGATTTTACAGGGGTGATTCCTTTACTCCTATTTACTTCTATTTCTATTAAAAGTTTTCTTGTAAGAAAACTGAATGCTTTTTCATTGTTCTCAGATCCAAGGGTTTGGGTTTATGGTCACCTATGCAAATTGGTGAGGATTTTTACCAAACCTTTCCCAGGAAGTGGAGTGCAAGGGTTGGAAGGATTTTGGGGGGAAAGACATGTCCAAACTACGTTTCCCAGTAAACCCAGTTAGAGTTTGGTGGTGGCAGTGGTTATTCCAAGGACAAAGGATAAAATTAATTTGTCCCGTGGGGAAGTTTTAACCTAAGCTGGTAAAAGTAAGCTTAGGAGGTTTTCATGCAGGTTCCCACATCTGTACCCTAGAGTTCAGAGTTGGGGAGGAACCTTGACAGTATCTATGAATCTATCTATATATATTATATATATTCTGCAAGCTATTTAAATTTATTTAAAAATATAAATATAAATTTAAATAGCTTGCAGAATATAAATCCAGAACTTGGCTAGGAATTATACTTGCAAAAATGCTGAAAGTTTTAAATTTTCAGATATTAGGAACCATAACAATTTTTATTTATTTAGGAGTTGTGAGGGAAAGAGTTTTCCTTTATTAAGTTATACCCCTTATTATGTTTCTTCCAATTTTCAGTGTCCAAAACAATCCAAGAGATGAATTTATACCTAAATATTTCCTAGACAAAGTGAGTGTATACATGTTATTGGTGATCCTAACAGATATCAAATAATTAATATTTTGTAGAAAGAGTAATATCCTACTGGTAAATTCTATCCATATACAAATACATAATAATTTTAAAGATCAGCATTCAAACCAGAATTTTAACAAAAATGCCTTTAATAGCACATGAATATGCAATGTTCCTTCTAAAGAGAAACTATACTACATATTTTATTTAGTAATTAAAAGGTATATAAAATGAAATGCATTCTTCTCTATTAGTCATTCACCACAGAAATTAAATAAAATCATAATAATTGAAGTAAATATGACAATATTTTAAAGTCATGCCATTGGAGTAACTATGGATCCATTCTCATATTTAAGTTTTATAAATAATAACTGATATTTGCAGTGATTTTTAAAATATACTATGTTATTTATTACATCATGACATGTTGCCAGTTAGACCTCACAGATTAGAAGCAAGCATTTCTATACTAGCCTAACACAATTACACTCACTAGTATTACATTATAGACTCTACTAATACTTGTATTGTCCTCTCACACACAGCATGCAATGATGTTACTGTCTCTTGACTCCATTAACATCATTACATGCTGTGTGTGAGAGGAAAATACAAGTATTACTATAGTACTAATTACTACTAATATATGTGTGTGTGTAAAAATAACAGAGAGAGCATGCACATATATACAATTCTATGAATTAACCTGCATACAATATTAATACATACATTTCATAATGTTCCTAGCCCTAGGCTTGCAATCAATTATGTTAAAAGTTTGCTAACAAAGTAGTTTCACCACTAGAAGAGTTAGCAGTTATTTCTTTCAACCTATGCTCATTGGCAAAGGAGTTTCCCTTGACTAGTTTGAGTCCTTTTACATACAGAATAAAGCAGTGAGCTAAATGCAGCGCATCTAATAGCCAGCGTACCAGAAGGAGTGTCTCTGAGGGAAGACAAAATTTTAAAAGGTTTTGTGTTATAGAAAGCGGGTTGACAAAGTGCCAGAAAGTATATTTTGTTTGGGTGCTCAAATCCAGATGAATTTGGTGTCAAATCAAAGTATGTTGACCCTGATGTAGGTAAAGTCTAGCAGAACCCAATGTTTTATTCATGAATGCCTGAAATTTAGCAGCTCAGTGAGTTAACAATCTGAAAGGACATAGTTGAGAGAGAAGGCACCTGAAATTATATGTGAACCTAAGATGGCATTTCCATACAATCTTCTTTCCAAGAATTTTGTCTGTGTCTTTGCTCAACAATATTCAGCACATATTAAGTAAATCAGTCTTTAAAACCTCAATGTAAACAGCTTTCAAAATGCTTCATTTACCTATGACATAAAAATCTCTTTCATAGTTCAGAACTTCAAAACACAAAACTACAAAAAAAGGAATGCCCTGAATGTATTGAATCTCTGGACAACACACTGATGTATTTACTTTTCATAAAATAAGAAAATATTGCAATGTACTTTTTGAAGTGTCCACTGATATATAAGGAAGTATAATTAAGGTGAGATACCTGACAGTACCTAAGAACTCCACAGTCCCAATGTACATTTCAATCTATGGCATAGATCAACAGTCTACTGTCCATCATGCCCTTTCCTATACAAGACATTTCACGGCTATTTTTACCCTTCCTGTCAATGGCTGCTCTCATCCATCAATTTCATTTCGAATTATACTATAGATCAATGCAGTTCAAGACCAGTGTGGCTCTTGTGAATGGTTGACTGCACATATATTCATTTAATAGAGCTCACACTATGACATGTATTGGCCAGCTGCATTTCCTCTCCACTTCAGCAGTTAATTTCATCAATAACTTATCTCATAGCCCGTTTCCCTTTTATCCAGAAAGGAGACTGCTTTGTGCCAAGTCAGCTCTCAGTAGTGATCACTACAGCAAAACTGAAACAATAAAACCTTTCCCCCCCATTTTGAAATAGTTCTTTATCAGTATTGATAAAATAACTAACTGTACTCTGAGATACTGATTTTAAGCTTTGTATAACTAAGGTGTAAGTATATGAGATTACTTCTAATTATGTAACTAATGTCTAATGAAAAACAGTGAGACAACTTTTTACGTGTTACAGTGTGTATCTGTAAAGACCATAGGTACTACATAAAGCCCAAATTATAATATATACAATTGTCTGAGACACTAATAGATATAACTTTAAAAGAGTAAATATCTTTGAAAAATACCTATTGTACTGTATCAAATTGAAAAATGGCATAAGTTCACATTATAAAAGAAAACAGTACATTAGATCGTAAAGTTTACTATCTTTTGTTCCAAACTTTCTGTACAGGAACATGCTTTATGTCTGCATTAATCAAACTTCAAAACCCTACTTCTGTAGCCCCACTGTGTTCTACCAAAAAGAGCACAACTACAAAAATCTAAGAGTGGTAGATTTCTCTGATGTGTGTGTGGAGAGAGAGAGAGAGAGAGAACGAACTGTGGGACCTGCTAAGGTGTTATTTTTCAAGTAGGCAGAGGGTGAGGAAGGTGAGATTTTTTTTTAAGTCCTTACAATATAGTTTAAAAATTACACAAATAGTAGAAGTCCAGACAATATTTAAGTACAAATCCAATATATGGTATCCCCAGTGAAAAAGTGGCCAATTAGAGAAAAATGAAATCCCATATTGAACGTGGGAAACTTAATAAAAAGGGACCAGAAACACCTGCCATAAAGCTAAATCATGTATTTTAATTTAAAGGAGAATGAGGATAACACAACAGATACACTGGAGTGAACGTAGATATTCATTATTTGTAGATACAAAAACATAATTCTTACCCACTAAAGAAGATTTAGTAGTAGTTTTCAAAAGTTGGATACAGTGAATTTGGCCCATAAACATTCACATATAGTATCCATGTTTGTAGCGAAGATGGTGAATTTTTTAAAATGATACTGCATTAGGGTCTGAGGATCAGACTATATACAAACATTGCATTGATTTAAATAAAATATTTTTTTAATCAATTTAGTCAAACTGGTGCAAACTCATGTGGGCACTATTAAATGAATTTACAACTGGCTCCATTTAGCTTACTCAAGTGAAATCATATGTAAATCAATTTAAGTATGCCCACACAGGGGGTTGGTTTCATCAATATAACTATATCAATTTTAAAAATAATTTTACCTGAAGTAGTCTAGACATTGTGTTTGTACAAGTCCTACGAGTGCAAAACAAACTGTATTTTTAAATTGGTATTGGGTTCTTTTACAAAGATTACCCTAACAATAATTTCAATTTTTACTCCTGCCAGTAGGGCAGGAAGAGAGAAATTAGCTATTACTTTTTTGTTATGGAAAGCACTCAGATAGCACAATGATGGGCAACATTATAAGAACCCCATTAACTACATATTCTTAAGATTAAATTTGGCAATGTATGTTTCAATCAGGTTTCCTTTGCTCTTGTTGGTTTGTAATTTGAATATGTGACAGCAAAAAGGCATGAATATTATTAAATACAGAAAATATTACTTATTTCAGTCCAGAAGAACAGTGACTGAACATAATTCAGGGGTGGTTGGGCATTGTTGGTTACCCAATATATTATATTCTTAACATTCCAAGTCCACCTAAAACATATTGTTACCATGGTATTCTTAATACGACAGGTTACATCAAAATGTTAATGAAAAGACTGCAAAAGCTCGTATTGCATCTTACTGCAGACTGCAATCTGGTATATTGTGTTGGCTTTAACACAAGAATGCAGTTCATAGTGTCAATTTCAGGTAAGCAGCATTAGTGGTTTACCAAGAATTGCACACAATAGGAATAGTTGATGGATTTTATTCTTTAGTATTAACCGTACAGAGTATTATGAAATTCAAGCATAAAAATTAACACTGACATAATATCTTGCAAACTGAATGAAGGAATAGAAACTCCAAGTTAAGTCTACCACACTATTTTCTAAGGTATTACAACATTTATCATAAATGTTTATCACTGGCCCACGCCGAGACTTTTAGATAGCGTACAGTAAGTACCACAAAGTTATTAAAGACTGAATGTCAAACGCAACTTGGATTTTCCTTTCCCGGGTAATATCTCTTAATGTTGCTTTAACAGAGTAGAATTTTTAAAATTTTAGCTTGTTTTACTACATAGGATATTAATTTGTATATTATCAATTAAACTAAACAGATGCCTGCAGGACTACAATTAACTTAATTGATCTCAAAGCAAATGATATATATAAGGACCCATTAAAGCTTATTACAAACTACTGTTGTAAACAGATTTCTAGAATTTAATGAAATGGCCTAAACTAAATAGTGCTAAACCATTTTAAAGCAAATATTAATGAAATATGAACATTCTTTCAAAGATTGTAGTAACAATTTCACAGACTGATTAATCCAACAGAAAACTGAAGTTAATTAATTTACAAGTGTGCAATGATATTAAAGATTTTCCATAGGTGTTTACAATGTTGACAGAAAAATACTGACCACAAAGTAACATTCACTTAAAATGATTTCACCCACAATATATACTGTATTAATTCTAAAAATATTTAATCATAAAGCTAATCTGTGACAAGCTGTTATTTTATTGCTTTTGATTATTTGTTTTTATTCAAATGTAGTATTTCCTAATGAGAAAATATTTATTAGAAAACATTTGTCTATGAGAAATTTCTGTGTAATCCCAAACTATTATTGCACCAGACACCTTTCTTCCTGATTACTACATCTTACCTTCAAAAAGAGCAAAACCTGCATTCCTTTCTCCAGCAGAACCCCTATTGATACTTTATACATAATTTGGCCCTTATTTTCTCTACAGGCTCTGGACATCTACAATCTCTTCAGATATTACAGTAATGTAGTTAAATCTCCACTATCAGTAGGCACTTGAATAAATGATATTTGTGCATACACCCTTCAGCAAACTGATAATAGTTCTTCATACAGGCTTTGAAAACAAGCTATTACTTTGTGATGCTTCATTTTCTAAATGTATTCTAGCTTACAGGGATTTTTAATTGCATATTTTTGAAGAGAAAAATTGTTATACTTGAATTACATTATTTATTCCTATTTTATCTTTTCATTTGCCAAAGTTGTTGATGTTTCTGTTTAATGGTAAACAGTAAGATGGACTTGTTTGTTCTTAAAACAATTGCATTACAAATTACTTAGTAAGCAAGCTGCTTAACAGTGAAAATTTACCTAGAAGGAGAAACAAAAAAAATAACCAATACCGACTGATGGCAATCCATATTCTGCCATAGAACAGTTGTTTAAAATATATAATTATATTGGGTCACCAGATTCATGTAGGGGAGAAAAGGGAAATAAATATAGAAAATACACTGATCTGAATGAAATCAGTACACATTTCTTAACTTTTGCAAATACTGAAGAAAAACATTTCTAACTTAATAGACATGAATTAACACTGACCTCCATAACACTAATTTAAGATTGCAATTTTACCATTAGTGTGCAATTTTTTCCCTACACTAGGTACTGTTTATAGAATGAGCATTGGCAAAGATTCTCTGAAAATATTTTTGGATTGATGCAGAGAAATCTAATTCTCCTCTTCTTCTTTTCCTGCTACTCCAGAAATCCCTACACCCCCCACCCCCTAACCCTATTATTCCCTCAGAGACCTCTTTCACCTAAAGGTCCCTTTGGCTATAGAGGTCTCAAAATAACTCCCTTTGGAGACTGTCAGTTCTATAAAAGTATCACTAACACAACACTCCATCCATCCATCCAGGTTCTAAAAGTAGAGCCTCCTACATCTTGATGGTCCAGGGAACAAGCCTGTTCAATAATCCAGGACTGGGTATTTTAATCTACATCTCTTGAAATGTATGTATCACTTCATGGAAAGTCCCTGCATCCTGCAAATGCTATCTAAGGGGTAAGGGTTACACGGTTAAGGGGAGAGGGGAGGAGAAAAGGAGATGTACACTTGGGGTGCAGCCAACGCAACCCACCTTCAATCCTATACTCGTAATGTGACGCTCCTTCCCTTAATTCCCATTTCTGATCTCTCCCCTAGACCTGGACCAGCAGGAAGTGGGTCCCATCAGGAGCAGAGGCAGATGACACAGATGGTGGTAGGGTCCAGGGGAAAACCAGGCAAGAAAGAGTGAATGGGGCCATGTTTACTTGGCTCCAGCAGTACATCTGAAAGAGAATCGTAAAGATCTCGCCTATACTGATGTAGATAGAGTTACAATTCTGGCTAATGGGGAGAAGGCAACAGATTGTACTGAAAGGTGAACAACTGGACTGGAGAGAGTTTATCACTGTAGTTTCTCAAGGATTGGTCTTTGGACCAATCTTATTTGATATTTTTATTAATGGCCTTGATACAAAAAATAGGGGTCTGCTAATGAAATCTGCAGATGATACAAAGTTGTGAGGCATTGTCAATATAGAGGAGGATAGGAATATTATACAGGAAGATCTGGATGACCTTGAACAGTGGACTGACAGAAATACAACAGATTTCAACAGTACATAGTACAAATTCATGCACTAAGAGTGTCTGCTACAAGCTAGAGGCTCATCAGACTGGGAGAGAGATCTGGGGTTGGTCAAAGTCACCGTCCTTTGAAGCATGAGGAACGACCACGGCCGGAGATGGGAAATTGGACAGGGTGGGTGAGAGCTCTGCATTGGCACAAAGCATTCTCTCTCTCAGATGCTTGGCTCGCTAGTTCTTACTCATATGCTCAGAGTCTAACTGATCACTGTATGTGGGGTTGGGAAGGAATTTCCCCCATGTCAGATTGGTGGTGAGCTTGGAGTTTTTTGGCCTTCCTCTGCAGTATGTGGTTACAGGTCACTTGCCAGGATTATCTGTGTACATCTCACTGGCTGTAATACTTTGGTCTAATTTCAGTTGTTGGGTATAGTGCGCAGACATTGGATGTTGTTGGTGGCTTGTGATACACAAGAGGTCAGACTAGATTTAATAGTCCCTTCTGCTGTTAAACTCTATGACTCTTGTCAAGGTTCCTCCCCCACTCTGAACTCTAGGGTACAGATGTGGGGACCTGCACGAAAAACCTCCTAAGCTTATCTTTACCAGCTTAGGTCAAAACTTCCCCAAGGTACAAAATATTCCACCCGTTGTCCTTGGATTGGCCGCTACCACCACCAAACTAATACTGGTTACTGGGGAAGAGCTGTTTGGACACGTCTTTCCCCCCAAAATACTTCCCAAAACCTTGCACCCCACAAACCTGGACAAGGTTTGGTAAAAAGCCTCACCAATTTGCCTAGGTGACTACAGACCCAGACCCTTGGATCTGAGAACAATGAAAAAGCATTCAGATTTCTTACAAGAAGACTTTTAATAAAACTAGAAGTAAATAGAAATAAAGAAATCCCCCCTGTAAAATCAGGATGGTAGATACCTTACAGTGTAATTAGATTCAAAACACAGAGAACCCCTCTAGGCAAAACCTTAAGTTACAAAAAAGATACACAGACAGAAATAGTTATTCTATTCAGCACAGTTCTTTTCTCAGCCATTTAAAGAAATCATAATCTAACACGTACCTAGCTAGATTATTTACTAAAAGTTCTAAGACTCCATTCCTGGTCTATCCCTGGCAGAAACCAGCATATAGACAGACTCACAGACCCTTTGTTTCTCTCCCTCCTCCCAGCTTTTGAAAGTATCTTGTCTCCTCATTGGTCATTCTGGTCAGGTGCCAGCGAGGTTACCTTTAGCTTGTTAACCCTTTACAGGTGAGAGGAATTTTCCTCTAGCCAGGAGGGATTTCAAAGGGGTTTACCCTTCCCTTTATATTTATGACAACTCTAATGGTGTTATATCACTGTAAAAAACAGTCTGACATCAGAATCAGGCCCTGAGTCTCCATTTATTTCCATTCTTCCCCCCTTGTTCTAGCAGTATGCCTAGAATGTACACTCTCTAATGTCATTTTTAAAATATTGATCAGTTTGTGAAGTGCAATACAAATAGACATAGCATAATCATTCCCATACTTAGATTCAATAATAATCCACACACAACACATAAACCAAATTCCATCCAGTAGAATTTAAACTCCTCTACCTTGGGTGACCAACAAGTTTGAAACCCACGACATTTAGATCTTCAACACAAACCAATGCCACCTGAGCTAAAGTAATGGGTAGCAATCGTAGGCTGATCTCCTCTACATGGAGTAGTCACTAGAGAGGATGCAACACATTTTACACATTTGTTAGACAGCAGAGGATACTGGCTGGGGGGAGGATTAAGCACATTTATTCTGAAAGGCAACATGGCTAAATGGATGAAGCTTGGGTCTGTCATATTGGAGAACTATAGCCTATTCTAGTCCCTATTAAAACCTCTTCATGCAACTTCACTGGCGTACGGGGACTATACAATGGACAGAACAGGCCCTGGGGGAACTCTCACTCAATGTTAAGTGGCATTGGAGGACTGGCGTACATCACCCTTCACTGCTACCCCTTGCAATTCATGGTGTTTGGGTGTGGCCATGATAAAAGGGTCTTTTCCAGGGGCAGGAAGAGGAATGGCCACAGCACAAAGTACTCCGGTAATTCTGGACTGTGAGGAAGCCTGTTGGAGCAGAATCTAAGTTAGAGCAGATTCTGGGGTTTTGAAAGATATACTCTAAGGGTATTTCTACACTACGAAATTAGGTCAATATTACAGAAGTTAATTTTATACAGTCAATTGCGTGTGTCCACACTAAGCACAATAAGTCGGCGGAGTGCATCCGCATTACCGGGGCTAACATCAACTTAAAGAGCGGTACACTGTGGGTAGCTATCCCACAGTTCCCACAGTCTCTGCTGCCCATTGGAATTCTGGGTTAACCTCCCAATGCCTGATGAGGCAAAAACATTGTCGCGGGTGGTTTTGGGTACATGTCGTCAGTCGCCCCTCCCTCCGTGAAAGCAGACAATCGTTTTGAGTCTTTTTTCCACACAGATGCCATACCACAGCAAGCATGCAGCCCGCTCAGCTCATCGATACCACCACTGTTGTGTCCTCGGTGCTGCTGGCAGCAGACGGTGCAGTAGGTCTGCTAACTATCATCATCCACCGCTTCCGCTGAAACTCTGCTCTCCTGCAGCTCAGGGGATCCGTTCTGGTCCTTCTGGGTGCTGCTAACTTTCATCCTCCACCGCTTCCGTTGCAACTCTGCTCTCATGAATCCACCTCCCAGGTACTCTCGTCGTTCTCTATAAATATCTATTCTTGTGGCATCTGTCTTTAGCCACCGCTTCCGCTGCAACTCTGCTCTCCTGCAGACGCCATACCACAACAAGCATGGAGCCCGGTCAGATCACAGCGGCAGTTATGAGCATTGTAAACACCTTGCGCATTATCCTGCAGTATGTGCAGAACCAGAACCTGCAAAAGCAGGCGAGGAGGCGACGGCAGTGTGGTGACGAGAGCGATGAGGACATGGACACAGACTTCTCTCAAAGCACAGGTCCCGGCAATTTGGACATCCTGGTGGCAATGGAGCAGGCTCATGCCGTGGACAGCCGATTCTGGGCCTGGGAAACAAGCACAGACTGGTGGGACTGCATAGTATTACAGGTCTAGGATGGTTCCCAGTGGCTGCAAAACTTTCGCATGCGTAAGGGCACTTCCATGGAACTTTGTGACTTGCTTTCCCCTGCCCTGAAGCGCAAGAATATCAAGATGAGAGCAGCCCTCACAGTTCACGAGTGAGAGGCGATAACCCTCTGAAAGTTTGCAACGTCAGATACCTACCGGTCAGCAGGGAATCAATTTGGAGAGGGCAAATCTACTGTGGGGGCTCCTGTGATCCAAACAGACAATGCATTCACTGAGCTGCTGTTATCAAGGGTAGCGACTCTGGGAAACGTGCAGGTCATAGTGGATGGCTTTGCTGCAATGGGATTCCCTAACTGTGGTGGGGCGATAGAAGGAACCCATATCCCTATCTTGGGACCGGACCATCTTGGTAGCCAGTACATAAACCATGAGGTGTACTTTTCAATGGTGCTGAAAGCACTGGTGGATCACAAGGGACGTTTCACCGACATCAACGTGGGATGGCCGGGAAAGGTACATGATGCTCGCATCTTCAGGAACTCTGGTCTGTTTGAACAGCTGCAGGAAGGGACTTATTTCCTAGACCAGAAAATAACTGTTGGGGATGTTGAAATGCCCCCCACATTCTTGCGCGTCTGGGTGAGGAGGCTATGGGACTTGGGGAGGAGGACAGGCGGTTACACAGGGGCTGCAGCGGCGGTCTGTGTTCCTGCTGCCTTTCCTGCAGCTCTACCAGATGCCGGAGCTTATCAGTTTGATCCTCCAGTAGCCTCAGCATTGCATCCTTCCTCCTCTCACTGCACTGCCGCCACCTCTCATCTTGCTCCCACCACCTCTCATCTTGCTCGTCCCTCCTGTCCTTGCGTTCATTTTCTGCTTTCCTGGACTCTGCCATTGTTTGCCTCCATGCATTCTGCTGAGCTCTTTCAGTGCGGGAGGACTGCATGAGCTCAGAAAACATTTCATTGTGAGTGCATTTTTTTCGCCTTCTTATCTGAGCTAGCCTCTGGGACAGATGATAGGGAGAGTGTTGAAACATTTGCAACTGCGGGAGGAAAAAAGGGAGAGTAGTATTTAAAAAGACATTTTAGAGAACAATGGCTAGACTCTTTCATGGTGAACCAAGCTGTTAACATTACATAGCACACATGCTTTCGGTACAAGGTCGCATTTTGCCTCTTATATTGAGGGCCTGTCGGTTTGGTGTGAGATCACACACGCAGGGCTGGGCAACAGAATTCAGCTTGCAGGCAGCCATGGTAAGCCACAGTCTTTTGGCTTCTTCAACCTTCATAACATGTGAGAATGGTTTCAAACAGCAGCGCCCTCCTTTCCCATACCAAGCACCCATTGGGTTGGCCATTTAAAAAGAGGAGCTGTATTGGCCACGAATGCATCCCAAGTCTTCAGGGCAAATTAATCATTAAACATGCTTGCTTTTAAACCATGTATTATATTTACAAAGGTACACTCACCAGAGGTGCCTTCTCCAGCTTCATGGTCTGGAAGCCCGCCTTGGGAGGTTTGGGAGGGTATTGCCTCCAGGGTGATAAACAGTTCCTGGCCGTCGGGGAGAATGGTTTCTCCACTTGCCTGCTGTGTGCTTCCTTGTCCCCAAATCCTCATGCTGTTGCGTGAGACTCCCCCCTTGCAGGTGTCCATGGACAGGGGTGGGGTAGAAGTAGGGGCGCTCCCTAGAATTGCATGCAGCTCATCACAGAAGTGGTATGTCTGGGGCTCTAAGCCAGAGTGGCCATTTGGCTCTTTGGCTTTTTTGGTAGGCTTGCCTGAGCTCCTTAATTTTCACATGGCACTACTGCGGGTCCCTGTTGTAGCCTCTGTCCATCATGCCCTTGGAGATTTTGGCAAATATATTGGCATTTTGTCTTTTGGAACGGAGTTCTGATAGCATGGATTAGTCTCCCCATACAGCGATCAGATCCAGTACCTCCCATTCGGTCTATGCTGGAGCTCTTTTGCGATTCTAGGACTGCATGGTCACCTGTGCTGATGAGCTCGCCACGCTGGCCAAAAAGGAAATGAAATTCAAAAGTTCCCGGGGCTTTTCCTGTGTACCTGGCTAGTGCATCTGAGTTGAAAGTGCTGTCCAGAGCGGTCACAATGGAGCACTCTGGGATAGCTCCCGGAGGCCAACACCGTCAAATTGCGTCCATACCCCAAATTCGACCCAGCGATGTCAATTTCAGCGCTAATCCACTTGTCGGGGAGGAGTACAGAAATCGATTTTAAGAGCCCTTTAAGTCGACAAAAATGGCTTCGCTGTGTGGACGGGTGCAAGATTAAATCGATGTAACGCTGCTAAATTGACCTACATTTGTAGTGTAGACCAGGGCTAAGAATTATTTTGGGAATGTTTATGGCCAAATTATACAGATGGTCAGACTAGATGATCAAAGTGCTCCCTTCGGGCCTCAGAATCTATGGAGCTATGAATTTAAATCTCTCCAATAGACAAAGCCTTAACTGTGAACCCACACAATATCCACAGCAAACTCCAATGCTATATATACATACATATATAACCAAACAAAAAGGACGGGATAGAAGAAGTTTATACACAAAACAGAGAGTTTTGAAAACTAAGAGCAAGTACCCAAACAAACAGTTCTGACATAGAATAAACTGAAGTAAAATAATGACTGCATACATCATTTGCATTTTTGTAATGGTTAATATATAACTGATGGTTCAGGGCATTACTAGTCATATTTCTCCTGGAGAATAGAGTTATAAGGGTTCTGCTTGGTCAGTGCTTACAGAATATGAACAAGTAGTAAATAATATTTGCTATCAAACATGATTTAAAAAAAATACAGATGCTAACCTGAAAAACTTGTAAGAAAATTTTCATATACTTTAACATTATTGTTAAAGAGTCCTTAATAATTCTGTGTTGATACTCTGTAACTTAATGTAAACAAAATGTAACTTAATTGTATATAGTAGCATACAGAAATATCACATATTTTATAAGGACATTAAGAATTAAGGCTCAGAAAATATTGCAGTAGTATACATATGCAATTCTGCTCTCAGTTACATCTGTGTACCTTAGTAACAGCAGAATTTGGCCAATAGTCTTTTTAAATCCATTATTTAAACTATCTTCAAAATATCCTTAATAATAATTTATTACAATTTACTTCACTATGTAACAGGAGACAATATACCACTACACATGGCCTATGTTCCTCTGACAACAGCTGAGTCAGAATAAACAAAAATATGTCCACTGCTCTGAAGAATTGTATCCAATAAATTTTTTACAAATGAGAACATTAGGTACAACTAAATGCCAGCTAAGCCGCAGCAAAACTGAATTATTAAATCTGTCTGCCTGTATCCTATTACAGCCTACTTATGAATACTTGATTTTATTTTGTATAATTGACAAGAGTTGTCAGGAAAGGATAGTTTTAATGGCAATCAAATTAAGATCAACTGGTATAAGTGTCACACTGAAGAGTGTGTCAAATGTTGATGAATTAATTGATGGGTCATTGTGAAACAGGTCACGTGAAACTGTCATAAACTGTTATAGATTGACTTGTAATATTACCAGCCTGGCTGCTGAGATTCAGAATCAGAACAATATTGAAAAAGAGACATGTTGCTAGATTATATATACCCGACAAAAGAAAAATATCTAGTACTCGATCGTTTACCATCAACTTAATTTTTAAAACATTTATATGACTTAAATGACTATGTACATGAAAATTTTAAACAGATGACAAGATGAATAGCAGCACTGAGATGACGTGTTTGAGTACACAGTTTCATTTCCACTAGGAGAGGTAAAGTTCAGTTTTGATAGCTACCAGGAAAAAAGAACTGTAATATATCCCACACATTTAAGTTATAATGTCACCACTTGGGACACAGCTGAAAAACATATTGGCATTTATAAGAGATTGATTAAAATTAGTTCTAAAGCATTAATTTCTCTTAATACCGCTGAAAGAACCGTGTGTGCACTCAAGAGATATTTGATCTGAATTAAGAAACTGATGAAGCAATTGATTAATTGGAATTTAAGCCATCAGTCACTGGATCCATCAACAGATTCATTTACATTCTAAACAATCAGCTGATGGTCCAATAGGATACCATGTATTAATACACAGTTAATATGATACCACTGAACTCATCATAATTCCTTATTGACAAGTACACAGATGCTTTTAATCCAAGCTTGATCGCATTGCATACATTTTAGGATTTCTTATTAACTAACTACATTTTACGAATTTTTATTTTATTAAAAGCATTATGTTTTATGCATGCACTGACCACTCAGATAGAAAGGAATGTTTACACGCCTAACTAGATTCCCAAAATTTTGATTACTTGCTTTACATAATTTTGTAATGAACAGGAGGCTATTCAAAAGCACTCCTTAGACAGCATGTATAATAGAAGGGTTACAAATATGCAGAGTTATAAAATATTCATATTCCCCCTTTTAATTGTATTTGGTTTGGTACACCTCCTTGAACTATTATCCTTTGGATAAAAATCAATAATTACTGAGTTTATTCATGAAAAGATGTACAGAAATGGTGACCAGTTAAACAAATTTCACATGATTAGTTGATTTTAAAAGGGCTATAGGAATTCTTACACATAAGTGGTCAAGACTTCACCCGTGGAGCTTATCAAATAAGTAGTCATGACAATTAACGTTATGTGAACTATAGGAAATGGGTGAACTATAGGAAATTCACTGTTTTCAAGTCTACAAATCACACGTGATGGTGGTGCTAACATCGTGAGGTGAACAGAGAAGGCACCTAAAGGAGGATATAATGGTTTATAAATGTTCATAAGGCTTTAACAATTTATTGAAAGTTTTACATTTCTCTTTTACAGGGAGATCTTGTTCTGACTCCCTGGTCTGCATGTCTGCAAACACTGAAGAGGCAGTGATTTTCCACCTCATTATATTCATTTTATGCCAATGAAACTCCCCGGAAATCAATGGAGCAACAGTATAAAACTCATGTAACTGAGTGGAGAATATGGCCCAATATGTTTAAGAAGCAGAAGGAAGAAGATAGCTATGTTAATGGCAATACTTTCATTCAAAACATTTAGTATAGTCAAGTGTCTACAGTAGTACATACAATTCAAATATGAGGCCACAAGTAGCAAGAATTCGAAGTGCTCAACAGTTCAGAGGTACAGCAAAATCAAAACTGAAATTCAAGTAATTACCTTTAAAATACCAAGTGATAATGCTGTCAAACATCAATGCAAACAGAAAAACAATACACATTCCAAATAAAAGATGCCAACCATGTGCGCTAAACAGTTCATCTAAAATTAAATGATGCTATTATTTTTTTTAAATACCACTTTCATAAATAGTGACTTATCAAATGTATTTTATGCCAACTTTTTCCACTACAGACAGCTTGAGAATAATATATTTACTACTAGCTAAATAAAATGCCAAAACACACTGTGAACCCATGATGCAGCAACATCACATGCATGACAAATTTTTACAACAGGTTCATGTCCAGTGAAAGTTGAAGTCACTTTCAACCTTAAGCCATAAAAGCCATATTATGCTCTCCTGTGGAAAGAGTCATGGGAGAATGAAACATACTCTGAAAAGTGCAAATGCACCCGTGATGTTTTATAAAAGAAAGGTGAGCACATTTACACTAATGCAACGTATCATTACTGTTGCACAAAATATGTCGTGTAAGATATCCGCTGAAGAGTTATAGTCTGCTAAGAATGATTATCCTGTTTATATGTATGTATCATCATTGTAGATGGGAAGTTATGAAACTTTGCTATATATTTATATCTCAAACCTGTTGTGTTTCTGGGTAACGTCCCACAAAACAGATTTACATCAAGGCTAGCCAGCCTGCTTGAGGACAATTAAAGACAATCAGCTATTCCAGGGACTCCTCCTGAACTCTCTTCAGCCAACATCTAGGCAATGAATGCCCCATGACTCAGCAAGGTACAGGTGACCCCAGAAGTGAAAGTAAACCGGTACAGTGTACCGGCAGGGGGCAGCTTCCCCAGAAGTGAAATTAATATATTACAGGTGACCCCAGAAGTGAAAGTAAGCCGGTCTGGTCAGGTGTACTGGCAGGCGGCAGCTTCCCCAGACAGGCAATTTAAAAGGGCCCTGGGCTCCCTCTAAATCTCTAAATCACCGCCAGAGCGCCGCTGCCAGAGCCCTGGGCTAGTGGCGGCAGCCAAGAGTTTTGGGGTAGTGGCAACAACCAAGAGCCCCAGGGCTCTGGCAGCGATTTAAAGAACCCGGGGCTCCGGCCGCTGCCAGAAGCCCCAGGTCCTTTAAATCGCTGCCAGAGCCCCAGTGCAGGAGCCCTGGGGTAGCAGTGGCAGCTGAGAGCCCCAGGACTCCGGCGGCAATTTAAAGGGCCTGGGGCTCCCGGCAGCTGCTGGAGCCCCTGGCCCTTTAAATCTCCGCCAGAGGACTGGGGCTCCCGACTGCAGCTACAGCTACCCCGGGGCTCCAGTGGTATTTAAAGGGCCTGTGGCTCCCAGCTTCCGCTACCACCACCCCAGGGTAGTGGCGACAGCCAGGAGCCCCAGGGCTCCAGCGGCAATTTAAAGGGCCCGGGACTCCCGGAAGCGGCCGGAGCCACAGGCCCTTTAAATCACCACCAGACCCCACTGCTGGAGACCTGAGGTCGCGGAGGCGGTGGCTAGAGACCCATGCCCTTTAAATCACCGCCAGAGCCCTGGGGCTCCCGGCCGCTGCCACAGCTACTGCTACCATGGGGCTCCAGCGGTGACTTAAAGAGCCTGGGGCTCCAGGCCGCTGCTACCGCAGCTGGAGCCTCAGGCCCTTTAAATCACCGCCGGAGCCCCAGGGTAGCAGCAGCGATTTAAAGGGCTTGGGGATTTAAAGGCCCTGCCCCTTCCACCTGAGGCCCCACCCCTTGCACCCAAGGGACACCCCCCTGCTCAGGACCCTGGCCCTGAGCACCGGTAAGTCCCTTAAGTTACTTTCACCCCTGGGTGACCCAGGACTCTATGGTCGTGCCAGTAATTTTCCATGCACCTGGACTAAGAAGTATAAATTGCAGATTATGATATTCTTTGTCTTCTTTCCTGCTCCACATCTCTGGACTATGATTTCTTATAAAGGGAAGCTTTGAACAAAGGACTGATGACCCCCAATCTTTTAGGTGATCCAGGGAGACTTACTGCAAGCTAGCAGATTTAACATCACTGCTATTACTCTAATTACAGACTCTGAAAACAACTGTAATGTATATGATTGATTTTAACCTCTTAATAATTCTCTCCCTTTTTTATATTATATTAATAAACCTTTCATTTTTAGTTACTAAAGAATTGGCTACTAGAGTGGTTTTTGGGTAAGATCTGAAATATATTTGACCTGGTTGTGTGGCTGGTTCTTTGGAATTGGAAAAACCTTATACACAGTGGTTTTGGTTTTAACAATCTTACATCACAAAAGTCATTGTCTGGGCGGTGATATGGGCTGGATTGCCTTTAGGGGACTGCTTTGGCTCCTTGTTCACTCGTATAGTGATATAGGAGCTCACTTTTTTTTACTGGCTTGGTGACCTCTAATGATAGAATAAACCACCACTTTTGGGGTGTGTTTGCCTTATTTCCTACAGTCTATCCTGAATTCGGCATTCTCAGCTGTGACCCAAACCAGGCAGAGTGACAGTACCTAATTTCCATATTATGTCATTGAGGGCAACAGTGGAAAGGGAAGCAGGGGAAGGAAGCCACAGTTAGGGGTGGCTTCTCCCTGGCAGTTGTGGGCATGGCCCTCGAACATAACAAGGGAAATCCAATAGATCTTGAATTATCCCTGACAAAGGGATGAGCCATTTCCTCCACTTGCGGCTTGGGCCCCAATTCCTCCACCTGCACAAAGCTCCCCCCAGGAGTCTTACTCTCCTATTCACCTTCCTTGGAGAAAAGCTGGAACCGTTTCCTCAAGTTTTGAAAACTCAGGCTCCAGCCCCCACCCTATCTCACTGGAAAATGAAACCTACCATGCCAGCGCTAAAAACCTATCATATGTTGTTAAAGCTCAAACCATTTTAATTTATGTCTTTATGTCCGGTGCCCAGACTCACCCCATGGGTCCTCCTATACTTCGGGTAATATTGAAGATCTTGATATTTTGATAATTCCTTACACGCTTTAATGAGCAGTGATATAATTAACAATGTTGACATTTAAAGCATCATTACTGGCATCCAAGTTACACCTATTGAAATGAATGAGGCAGTTCATACCTCAGTTACTGTTTCAGGTTATCTGCAAACCCAGGCAAATACTGCTAACACTGTTACATTGCATCACGTTTTGAAGTTTTTCTCCACACCAAATGAAAACATACTGGAAAACAACTATTTGTTCATACACCTTCATCTGGCCCCCCCGTCGGCAGGCAAGCCTCACATTTGGGGAAATGCTGTGTTAAGCGAAGGAGAGGTTTTCAACTTACCTAGTACTATAGCTAGTCGGAAAACAGAATTTCCATCCTGCAGGAAATTGTTTAAAAATGTGTTTTCAATCTGATGTATAACAAAAAAGTTACAATTTCTCAATTTTTTGCAGAACACAAATACTGGAAAAAATCCTTTTGTTAAATAAAAGATATTATAAACTTTTTTTGTCCAGCTATGCTGGAAGGACATGAGACACCGAATGTGGTTTAACTAGGCTGCAATTTTATTCCTAAATGTCAGGGAGTACAGGGCTTTTCCTGCACAGGTTTGAACCTAAATAGTCTACCCTCTCTTCCCATCACCTAGAAGGGGAATGGGCCTGTATCCTCAGACTCATCGGGTCTGAAGCTGCAGCAGCAAGTCACTCTTCAGCTATCTAGTCCTTCCTACAAGCCAGACAACAGCCCACACTGCTTAATGTGTGGTGAGGTCATTATATTATAATAATTTTAACATAATATAAAAGTCAAAATGAAATGGAACACAATGAAATGAAGAAAGGAAGTCAAAACAATTCATTGACACTTTTCCATCAAAAATTTCACTGAAATAGATGGATTTCTGTGAAACATTGCAATTTTGGCAAAACTGCATTTTCTGATGAAAATCTGTTGTACAGAAAATATTTCAACCAGCGCTATTTAGTACTAACAATATGGGTATTAAGTTCAGTAGGAAATTCTATGGGAATTTCCACAGCTTAACAGGGAAAGGCTTTATTCCTTAGCTCCACTTTCCCTGCCTACCCTACTCCTCTCCCAAAACACAAAGAGCCCCAAGCACAAAACTTTCACAAAGGGGTTTTCCACGTAGGCTTAGTACAAAAGTGCTGAGGCTTCTTTTGGCCCTTTAAGTGCTTATGTGCCTAATTTTATTGGTATTTTCCATGCAACCAGTGACAAATTAGCCACTGAGCCAGTGGGGTCCGTGACCAGGGACCCTAGCCAATTGGGACACCCTCCCTCCCCAACCCGCTCCGCCCACCCAGCGCTCCTGCCGGGGAGCGGGGTCAGGGCTTGGGGGATTGCCCCTCTCCCTCCGCCCAGTGCCCCTCCTGTCTCAGGAGATAGTCCATGGCAGGGGTGGCCAACCTGTGGCTCTGAAGCCACAAGCGGCTCTTCAGAGGTTAATATGAGGCTCCTTGCATAGGTGCCAACTCTGGGGCTGGAGCTACAGGTGCCAACTTTCCAATGTGCTACAGGGTGTTGACCGCTCAACTCCTGGCTCTGCTCCAGGCCCCAGTCCCACCCCACTTCTTCCCCCATGGCCCCCGCCGCTTCCCCTGAGTCTGCCATGCCCTTGCTCCTCCTCCTCCCACCCCCCAAGCCTCCTGCACACCACAAAACTGCTGATCACGGTGGGCGGGAGGCACAGGGATGGAGGATTAGGTGCTGATCGGCGGTGCTGCTGGTGGGTGGGAGACACTGGGGGCGGGGATGGGGGAGCTGATGTGGGGCTGCTGATGTGTTACTGTGGCTCTTTGGCAATGCACAATGGTAAATTCTGGCTCCTTCTCTGGCTCAGGTTGGCCACCCCTGGTCCATGGCATATCAGGAAGTAACTACCTCACACCTCACTTTCCATGCCAAGTGCAAAACACATTTCAACCTTGCCTTCACTGGAAAGGGCTCATACAGCATATTTAAAAAGAAGGGGGGAATGACTAAGTAGGCTGCCTGATACCTCAGCTGAGGGGACAGTGGAATAAGTGCATTGGAGGTCAATGGTTAACATCCCTGTCATAAATATAAAGGGAAGGGTAAACCCCTTTGAAATCCCTCCTGGCCAGGAGAAAGCTCCTCTCACCTGTAAAGGGTTAACAAGCTAAAGGTAACCTCGCTGGCACCTGACCAAAATGACCAATGAGGAGACAAGATACTTTCAAAAGCTGGGAGGAGGGAGAGAAACAAAGGGTCTGTGAGTCTGTCTATATGCTGGTTTCTGCCAGGGATAGACCAGGAATGGAGTCTTAGAACTTTTAGTAAGTAATCTAGCTAGGTATGTGTTAGATTATGATTTCTTTAAATGGCTGAGAAAAGAATTGTGCTGAATAGAATAACTATTTCTGTCTGTGTATCTTTTTTGTAACTTAAGGTTTTGCCTAGAGGGGTTCTCTATGTTTTTTAATCTAATTACCCTGTAAGATATCTACCATCCTGATTTTACAGGGGGGATTTCTTTATTTCTATTTACTTCTATTTTTATTAAAAGTCTTCTTGTAAGAAAACTGAATGCTTTTTCATTGTTCTCAGATCCAAGGGTTTGGGTCTGTGGTCACCTATGCAAATTGGTGAGGCTTTTTATCCAACATTTCCCAGGAAAGGGGGGGTGCAAGTGTTGGGAGGATTGTTCATTGTTCTTAAGATCCAAGGGTCTGGGTCTGTAGTCACCTAGGCAAATTGGTGAGGCTTTTTACCAAACCTTGTCCAGGAAGCGGGGTGCAAGGTTTTGGGAAGTATTTTGGGGGGAAAGACGCGTCCAAACAGCTCTTCCCCAGTAACCAGTATTAGTTTGGTGGTGGTAGCGGCCAATCCAAGGACAACGGGTGGAATATTTTGTACCTTGGGGAGGTTTTGACCTAAGCTGGTAAAGATAAGCTTAGGAGGTTTTTCATGCAGGTCCCCACATCTGTACCCTAGAGTTCAGCATATTTAAAAAGAAGGGGGGAATGACTAAGTAGGCTGCCTGATACCTCAGTTGAGGGGACAGTGGAATAAGTGCATTGGAGGTCAATGGTTAACATCCCCCTCGAAGCAAACTACAGTACAACATGTCAGAAGATTCAGACCTAAAGAAAAATATACCAAAAAAAAAAAAAAAAAAGAGTTGCTGCTTAAGGATGCTTCTCTGCCAGTAAAATCATGGCCCCCAAAAAAGCAAAACAGATAACACTGAATAAAATCAATGGGGCACTACAGCTGATATTAAAAAGTTGCACCCTGAATTCCAGGCTCTAAACTAAGTTAGTCGCCAAGATTTTAGCAGCAAAGAGTGAAGTTACCAATTTGAAAGACCGCATCACTGTGCTGGAAGCTGGGAAGGAGAAACAGCAGAGAGAGTGTAATCTGGAACACTATATAACATTGTTGGAGCAGAGAGAGAGAAATGTATGTCAAAACAGGTATTAGGTTGGGGGTGGGGGTGAATCAGGTTTAAATGGGTGTCTGGAAAAACAGGAGGAAGAGTTCCTTGGTTAATGAGTTATTTAGCAATATAGAAAACACATATAGGGCTCTATTCCTTCTCCCCAGCCTAGAGCTCGTAACAGAAAGATTTACATGTGAAATTTCACCAAAATCAGCACAAAATGTCTGCATTATGGAAAGGGCTAGAAACCATCAGAAATTATACTCCAATGCCTACTAGATCCAGTTTTTCCAACACTTCTCTACTCTAAAAGGGAGATGAAAACTCAGTGAAATTACATGAGTACTTAGATGGACAGAAAATCACAGGTGGGAATTTCCATTATAACTCTTCCTCAGCTTCCAGCACCATTCTTGTTGAAAAAGGGTCCAATAAAAGGGGGCGGGGGAATGACCACTCCAGTTGCTTGCAATAGATATCAGATGTCTAACATGAAAGATGATGCCCAATAAGTAGAAACTGATGAAGAGCTGGTGAAAAAATAATAGGACAAAAAAATGAGGGTAAGAAAATAAAAAAAAGCCTCTATGAAAGGTACGTCAGTAACAAAAGTAGAGCTGAGCAAGAGGAGGATGTTAATCCTTGGGGTAAAATCCTGGTTCCACTGAAGCCAATGTCTCAACCACCTCTATTAAGTTGCATCTGTCTGCACTACAGCTGAGATCATGCCTCCCAACATGGGTAGACAGATTCGGGCTAGCTGCCTGAGTTCAGATGCAGGGGTCTGGAGGACTTGGACTCAGGTGGCTAACCCAAGCCTGCACCACACCTGCAACATCCACACCACTATTTGTAACATGCTAGCTCAAGCAGAGCTACTGCAAGTTTGCCTACCTAGGCTGAGAGGCTCGCTCCCAGCCAGTGTAGACATACCCTAAGTGGCCCAGCAACCATTCACCACTATGTCTAAACTGCAATCAAAAGGTAGGACTACAGCATCTGTAGACATACCTGAACAATTTGGCTAGCTGGAATTACAATAGCAGTGAATCTGTGGCATCATGAGCTGTACAAGCCTGCCTAGACCCTGGAGTATGTACTTGAGCAGCTAAGCTTGTGTTGACTGCTCTTGTTATTCAAGCTATCTAGATCAAAACTAGCTCAGGTATGGCCACACATTGCAGCACACCTTTGACTTCAGCATAGACAAGTGACTAGGAGCACAAGTCGCATTTGGCACATAGGATACACAGCAGCTGGAAGATGTAGATGCAACTATGTCAATGGAAGAATTATTTCATCCACACAGTTACCATCAGAAAAGTGGTGTCCTACACCAGTGGAAAAATTGCTTTCATTCGTGTAGGCTGTGTGTACGCTATGGGGTTATGCCAGCATAGGTTTACCTGTGTAGTTTCTGTAGTGTTGTAGACACAACCTAATACTCCTCTTCTCTTACTTTTCTCAGCTTGGGTAGATGTACACATGCTAGTTCTGATCAAGCTAGTATGCTAAAAATAGCAGCATGACCATGTGGGCACAAGTGCCGGCTCAGGCTAGCTACCACAGTACAATCCCATTCAAGACACACAGTTAGGCCCTGTGCCACCACAGCCACATTGCCATTATTAGCTTTGTTACCACAAGTGTTGGCTAATGTAATGCACTCTACATGGGGCAACATCTTAAAACCTTCAGAGACTGCACCTGGTTTAGAACACAGTGGCTTGCATATTGAACAGGGCATCTCATTGGGAGCATATGGCTTCAGTGCTCTGGGATGTGCACTGGATGCCGACTAGTCTGTGGATGGAGTTCAAGGTATTGGTTTTGATTTATAAAGCCCTAAACAGCCTGGGATGTATCTGAGGCATTGTCTTTCTTCCTGTGCCATAGTGCCAGAGTTGCAGTCAGCAGAAGCAATCAAGCTCAATCCCCCTCATTATAAAGAGGAAGAAAGTGATGGCAAGACATTCCCTGTGACAGCTCCAGGACTGTGGAACTTGCTCATCAACCTTAGCCTGAATGTGTGTTTTGGCAAACTGTCAAAGACATGTTTGACATGGTTTTGGAGAGGGCTGAGGGTGTTTTCCTAGAATGATTAAGGGATGGAAAAGAGCTTTTTCATAGATGGCTAGCTGGCTCCCCTTTGAATTATTTTAATGCTGCTGGAGGTTTATTGTAATGCCATTTAGGGTGCTTAGAGACTTGTATGGCCATATTTAAATTGAAATAAATATGAAATGTTAAGTGTAAATTCGTTAGATTTTGATAAATCAATCCTCCAGTACACTTTTGGGTACAAATGGTTAATAAATTCTGTAGGACACCTGTTACTTGAAATTTCAATTAACAGAGCTAAACAAACAATAACTTTAGCTAAAAAAAAAATTGAATGCTGGGAGAAGTATGCACTCTCTGGTCAGGGAGAATTGACAGAGTCAAAACTAACATCTTGCCTGAAACACCTTTGTTTCAAAATATTTCTAAAATTATTGTAGATAAAATTTCAAACTGCGTCCAGATAATGCTGTTAGAATTTACATGGAGTAAGAAGAGTAAATGCAGTTACTTTGTATAGAACCATTAAGAAGAGTGGACTAGCAGTTCCTTATATAGAGAACCATCAAACTCAAAACTATCATGGACTAGGGGCACTGTGATCCAGTCAAGCACTGGGTCTTTTTTTAACATGAAAACTGTGGCAGTGGGAATACTGACATCTTAATGCTGCTGCTTTTTAACCTGAGCAGCTAGTCAAAGTTCTGGGGCCTGGGAATGTTCCAGTTAGGAGGAGAAACTGGTGATAGATATTTCTTTGATACAATCTTGATTATTATTTACAAGGAATATGTAAAGTCCTGTGTCTCTGAACACAGAATGAATCAAACAGCAGCAAACAGCTTTTTTACTCACAGCATAAAGAACACTCTTTTTAGCCTGCACCTCTGAACCAAAAGCTTCTCCCCAGATTTCTTCCAAGGGCAGACACCATGCTTTCAGCTGCTCTTCCAGCTGTCTATGTCTCTCTCTCCCAGTTTCTAAGAGACACAAGGTGGGTGAGGTAAATATCTTTTATTGGATCAACTTCTGTTGGTGAGAGAGACCATTCACCTTCACCTTGAAATATGTGTTAACTACTTATGCCTAACAATCTGTTCAGTGACACTTTAGTTTCCCAGACCTGAAGAGGAGATCTGTATAAGCTTGAAAGCTTCCCTCTGTCTCACCAACAGAAGTTGGTCCAATAAGATATAACCTCACCCACCTGGGACCAGCATGGCTACAACACTGCATACTCTCCCAGTGTTTGTCTACACGCACGCACACACACACACCCCAAAAGCTTCTGGGTGGATTCACATACTTTTTTTCCCCTTAGGTGGGAGCTTATCCTTACAGTTATGTTAAATGAAAGCTGCGTTCACACCTACTGGTCTCAATGAGGTTTTAACTCAACCCATAACAAGATTTCATCCACTTCATAATGTTAACATAGAATAAATCTTACACTCTCCAAAAATTTGTACCCACCTTTTGTAAAGGCTGTGCAACCAGATTGTTTCTAAGATTGCTCAGTCCTTTCTGTCTTAGACCTTGGCTACACTTGCGAGTTACAGTGCAATAAAGGAGCGCCGGGCGCATTACCTCACTACCCATCCACACTGGCAAGGCACGTAGAGCGCTTTGACTCCACGGCTACAGAGCTGCTGGTACTCCACCTCGCCGAGTGGAATAATGTTTGCTGCGCCCTCGCTGGGGCACCGCAGTGCCAGTGTGAACAAGGTATTGCTTTACTGTGCTCTGATCAGCCTCCGGAAATGTCCCATAAACCCTTTAAGTCAAATGGCCACTCTTGTCATTGTTTGGAATTGGCTGTAGGAATGCGGAAATGCCCTTTGAAAGCTCCGTTTCTGACAGCCGGCTGCTTATCTGCTCTGAGTCAAAGCAACCATTAGGGTGGAATGCTGTGTGTGTGTGAGTGAGAGAGAGAGAGAGAGAGAGAGAGAGGGGCGGGGGGGTCTGCTGCTGTCTGAACTTACAAAACAGAATGTTGACATGCTCTCAGCCCCCCCCAGAAACCCACTCTTTCTTCCCCCACATACACACAACACACTCCCTGTCACACTTCACACACACACCCCCATTTGAAAAGCACGTTGCAGCCACTTGCATGCTGGGATAGCTACCACAATGCACTGCTCTTCGTGGCCGTTGCAAGAGCTGCTAATGTGGCCATGCCAGTGGGCTTGTAGCTGTCAGTGTGGACAGAATGCAGCGCTTTCCCTATTGTGCTCTGCGAAGGCGGGTTTAACTCAAAGTGCTCTACATCTGCAAGTGTAGCCATGCCCTTAGATGCCCAGGCTTTCTTCCTGAGTAGGCAGATGGCAGGTATACTGTGAAGTCATCCTGCACAGCAACTGAAGGAGGTGTAGCATGTTTAACTCCTTCAGCCAAGCCAAAAATGGGCCTCCTGAGTTTCCATGGAAGCCACATAAAACCTTCCTTGGCAGAAGGGATGGTCACTTTGACACAGACCCAGGAGTCAGAAGCTCCTGGTGGGTTAAGCCCTTCTATCTCTCAAATGTTTAGGCCAAAATTTCCTAATGTGAATGCCTAAAGTTAGGTACATAAATCCATATTTATACACTTATTAGGTATCTGAGGGCTTATCTATATGGCGTGGCAAAGAGTGCAAATGTGTTGCACTCTGTCCCTTGTAGGCCCTCTAAGCGTGCTCTAAAAGGTACCTAGTTCATGTTAATGTAGTCCTGTTTCAAACCCCAATCTACCACATCACTTCAGTCATGTCTAGGTTAAGGTTTAGCCAGGTTACACTCATCCATGATCCAATCTTAACTAACTAGACACTGTTGTTGAACCACATTGTGTGACTCATCTTACAGACTGAGAGCTGGAGAAAGATGTGGTCTCCATCCCAGTCTGCCCCCAGCTCAGCACTTTCCTTTAAAGCTCTCCAATTCTAATTAAGCTCACAGTAACTTGTTAAATGTTTCCTGGACATTGTGGGGTTGTATAATACCCTTTTTCTTTTGTGACAGAATGAAATAAATGTAGTTAGTTATTTTCCATTGCCAATCACATGCAATAATACAGATTTTAAACCACATAATGAACCAAAGTTTTGATGTAGGAAAGCTACAGAATACATATGGCTGCCCTACTGTTTACCAGAAAGACTTTCCTAACATTTCTTAGAAATTGATCCACTCTCCAATGAAACTAGTACCTTCAAGTTACTCATTACTGTTCTATGTAAAAAACTAAATTTAATTAAATAATAGCTTCTGGACAAAAAAAATGTCTATTCATGACATGATGGGGGAAAAAGTTGGGTAGAAAGTTGTCCCAAAAGAATGTGCTTTAATTTAGAATAGGACCACCAACTTCAGTTTGTAGCACAAATGCTTCACTGGTATCTTACACCAGTGAAGTTACAAATAGACAAAGGAACTGAGTGGGGACAATTTTTAGAGAAAATATGGTGAAAAATTATTTTATGCATATATGGTGGACATGTGAAAGGATGAAATTCATAATCCGATATTACACATTTTTAGATATTTATTACCAAATAATCTTTCAGTAATGTTCCTGAGGCTTCCCAATAGAAATTCTCACACTCAGAGAAATTAGTAGCCACTAGAGAAGGTGTTCCAAAACTCTAGTAGGTGCGCATGACATTTCATCAATTCACTTCACAACAATCTTTTTGAAGGAGGCGGTACATGAATCAAAGTTTAGGAACTGCAGCACTAGACTACTGGTAGCATCTTGTTGATGAGTATTAAAGAATGAAAAAAAATAGGTACAGTAATAAGAACTTCAGCAGAATCCTCTATGCACACACTGTCAAAACTCTTATCCAAGATCCAGTTATTTCATGCCATAAATACTGCGCAATCTCCTCCTCTAAGGGACTTGATGCATGCCACTTCAATCCCCTCAATCCCAATGCAGTTAATGAGATCACCTTCTTGTCTTGCTGCTGGACTACTACATTTAAATCCCTCCTTTGGTTTGCCCTCTTCTATCACGAATGTAATCTTCTTGTCCTTACTTTCAAAGTCCTCCGCAATTTAGCCACAGCCTACTTATCTCACTCCTGGCTTGGTCTTCCAATGAAAACATCTATCACCCACTTCTCTGACATTTTCTCCCATGCTGCCCCTCAGAAGCGGGGAAAAGCTCCTAGTCAAAATCCATAAAGCCACCACCTAATATTCCTTCAAGACCAACCTCAAATCTCACTTTCATTATGATGCATAAAAAGGAGTACAATCTGATTACTGCCAGGCAGGTGGTGAGTTCTGAGCACTGCTACTGCATGGCTAGGAAATGTGCACATCCTATTACACTTGTTACCCTTACTCCCCCAACCTCCACCTTGGTTCCCTTGTTTGTCTCATCCACTTGTTAAGTCTTGTCTTTCAGACTCTGTTTCTGCTACTGTGTGCCGTGAAAATTCACATGAGTTCTTGATTCAAGGAATCCTAACTGCTAGAGCCAGAGCTTTATACATTTTCTCTCTTAGAAGTGCAAAAAAATTATATTTTCCTTTTGGGTTTTCTTTTTTCAAAACTTGAGTTTGTACTACTGGGAATTGACGAACCTGAAGACTGAAGTTGTCTCTTTCCCCACAAAATTGGAGCCGCATGGCTAATGGCTCTGTAACTTTCCTCATGCTGTCCCAAAAATGCACCTCAATCCTGACCTGTAGGTTCACATCTAAGGTAAGTGTTTCTATCAGCAATCATGTTCAGTCTCTAATCTCTGTCAAGGCTCCAGTTTAGACATTTTTGTTATATTGTGGAATAGGAAAAACTGAAGTCACTAACATTCTCCTAGCCCAAACATCTGTTGAATGATTCTGTAACAACTAAAGATCCCAGTTAAATTTGAATCAGTGACCTAGAATTGAAAGGGTTTCATTATTCATCCATTCCTTCCCAAAGAAACAAATCTGAACACAGTAGAACATAGTTTAAACACATTTTCTTTTCACTAACAGAATAAACGTACTTGGCTGGCTCATTCTGAAGATCTTATCACAACTCCTGAAAATCACCACATGAACATTCATGGGGTCTGCTCCATTTTTAAATCTGCTTGTAATTTACATAATGCAAACATTTCAGTGTACTGTATTTTATCTTATCCTGACATGTTACTCACTGCAATATTCCTAATAAATTATTTACTGTAGATACTAGAACGTAAACAATTCTAAAGCACTGAGGGCCTTAAAAGCATTTTTTTTTTTTAAATTTTAGGAACTATGATGAAAGACGATCTTAGAGACCGCCTCACCCCCACCCAAAATAAAAAGCCAGGTTAAAGGAACAGAGGTCAGACAGAAGAGACTTTTTTTTTTAACACAAACTTAGCAAAAATAATCTAAAATTATAACAAAAGTTCTGTTCTATTTGAGGTTCTCCATTTGTGTGCAGAATGTGTTCGCAAACCCTTGTGCACAAAAAAATCAGCAATTACCCTCAGAACACTAATTTGCACTTGAGCACACAAATAGTTTTAGTACACGTGAACTCTATTTTGTGGGATCGAGTAATCATGCTCGCTCAATATTTCGCATTAGATTTTCGCTTATTTTGGGAAAAACCCTTGAATTCAATGTAAGCTTTATCATTGGTTTCAATGAGAGAAAGACTTGGGCTTAAAAGGAAGCTACAACATTTTGGTCCAAAGTAGCATTTCCCACAGCGCAGGTCTTGGAAGCAATGCAAGGTCCCCTCATGCTGCCCTTCTAACATGAGGGGGCGGGGGTTGTCAGATTTCGTTTTTCTGAAAGGAGATTGGAAGGAGTGGGGGCTCAGCTTTCAAAAAGTTTGGGGAATACTTGCTTAGTGTACAAAAAGCTACAGCCGATGCAACTATCAAATGCTAAGGTTTTTGTAATGTAAATGGTAATGCAATTATTTCCATATGGATTTGTGATCCCTGAAGCAAAAAATCCCTGTCCTTTAAACACTAATGTTAGAAGGATACAAGAAATATTGATTTTTTTAAAAATAAGTTACAGTTCAGCATACAAAGCACAAACTATACAGCCATATTGCTACATAAAGCACAGAATTAATTGCCTCCTGTTTATTTGACGAAATATAGAAATTGTCAATGTATTAATTGCAAGGTATTAAAAGAAAGCATACCTCTTTAATGGTGGATAGCAACATCTGTTAAATTCAATGTACTAGTCTACCAAAGACGCACACAAAAGGGAAACTAATAGGCTAGGGATTAGATCATCCGTCTGTGTTTTTTAAATAAGGGATTCATTATGTATTATTTGTTTAGTAGTAATACAATACAATTTATTTTCCATTACTGGTGCTGTAGTACATGCAGAAGTTTCTTTCTTCTACACCATAATTAAAGAAATTACTATGAATTTTACGTTGCTTAAGACAATGGCTGATCACATAAAATCAATACAATTCAGTGGCTTCAGATAGGTGTCAAAACATTTCTAGCCTGAGCTAAATCAAATGTTAAAACTGGAATGGAAACTGAGGTATGGGAACAGATTAAAGTAGGTTGTACAGATTGTTGGCAGTCACTCATGCCCTGAAGATAAAAGTTTATCTGGCCATATGCAAAAAATTTCACTCTAGTCATTTGTCATTCTCTGTAGTAATACATTTCCAAAGCTTTTTAGTTTCAAGACAGGTAGGTTTTGTAATGCATTGTTTCCAAACATAACAGAAAATTCCAGAACATGTGAAAAAAGTAACTGTTACAGTCTTATTATTTTCTCGTAGTCTGTCTTACAAAAAGATAGGTGACATGTAAGTTGCAAAACCGAATTATAACTTAGCTGCCCAGAACAAATGAGTATTATTCATTAATTGTCACCCGTACTACACTATTATTTACGAGTACTGAGTTTCTGATTTCATGTTATAGAATGTTAATGTTCATGACCTCTCTCTTGTATTTTTGCATAAAAGCAGTTGCAGGTTTGGTCATTTTTACCCAGTAAAATAGAATACTTGCTAAAAATGTACAGGCATGCTGTTTTATTTTTATGATAAACTGATATAAATACCTCAGCTTCACAGCTACTACTGTAATGCTGAGCAGTACATTTATTATTCTAGTATGATGAATTAGTAACTTAAAAAAACACCACACATCTGTAGTATTGGGTAATACAAATACAAAATTAATCAAGTAGCAGCATGAAAAGCCTTTTTAACATACTGGATGCAATTCAATTCTCCAGACTCTAGAATTAGGGACTACACCTTCAGAAGCTCCTGATGGTCAGCTCGGCAGTAAAAACTGTTCTATATCCCCATGCCAACTCTCTGATTGCAGAAAACCAAACACCTTTGCCCCACCCTCTGCTCCCTCCATCCCCCCTCGCTTGCTTTCCCCCACCCTCGCTCACTTGCTCATTTTCACCAGGCTGGTGCAGGGGTGCGGGAGGGGACAAGGGCTCCAACTGGGTATGCAGGCTCTGGGTTGGGTCCAGGGATGAGGCGTTTGGGGTGCAGGAGGCGGCACTGAGCTGGGGGTGGAGCCGAGGGGTTCGGAGTGTGGGAGGGTGCTCCGGGACGGGGCAGGTGGCTGGGCTGGGGGGGTTGAGGGTTCCAGCTAGGGTTACAGGCTGTGGCTGGGAGACTCCGCATGAGGCCCTCTCCAGGAGGCACTGCCCCCTGCAGCTCCCATTGGCTGCAGTTCCCAGCCAATGGGAGCTGCAGAGCTGGCTCTCGGGATGGGGGGAACATGCAGAGCCACCCTGGCTGCCCCTGCACCTAGGGCTGCAGGGACATGTCACTGCTTCTGGGAGCTGCAGGGAGCCTGCCTTAGCCCCATTGTGCCACCAAGCAGACTTTTAAGGGCCCGGTCAGTGGTGCTGACCAGAGCCACCAGGGTCCCTTTTGACCAATTGTTCTGGTCAAAAACTGGATGCCTGGCAACCCTAGATCTAAACATGGGAGGACTGGGTACTAGTCCCCGCCTAGACAGCTGGTGGTATGGAGCTAGAGGGGGAAAAACCTAATAGTAAGGGTATATCTACACAGAAACTGGGAGGGTTCTTCCCAGCATGGGTAGACAGAATAGTTCTGCTGGAGTAGGTATACTAAAAATACCAATGTGGCCTCAGCAGTCTGGATGGCAACTTGGGCAAGCCACGCAAGTAAAATTCTACCCAACCCATTAGGTATGTACTCTGATGGCTACCCCAAGCAGCCACCCATGCCACTGCAGCCACACTACTATTTTTAGCAACTAGGTTGAGCAGAACTAGCATGTGTCCATCTCCTTACACTGAGAAGACCCTCCCCACCTGCTATACAGGTATACCCTAAGGGAATATTATGATTAAGCTGGGGAGATCTCTCACCTGAGGAAGCACTAGCTGCAGATATAGCTATATGGGGGAAAGAACAGGCACGTAGCAGCTGTGTTTGTATGTCCCCCTCCAGGATTCTATTGTTCCTCAGTGTCTGCAGAGCTCATGGACATACCAGAAGTCTTTATACTGTATTGCTGGACCAGGATCTGGCCTTTCCTCACTTAAACCAATAAAGTCATTGAGTATCATATTATTATGTTGGAGTGACACAGCGCTACACAAACAGTGGTATCTCTCAACTTGAATTCACAATTTGCAAAAACTCTTGGAAATTGCCATTTAATAGCTCCAGTAATTACATCTGTGATTGTTCACCATAACACTCAAACAATTTTTCCCATACATACTTGCTTATTTTATGGCATAAGAAAAGCACAATATCAATTGCTTTCCTCTACCCATTTTGTTTCTTGTTTTTTTCTGTTCTTTCCTCTTCTTGTGGCATTTTAAATTACCCACTTATAGGAAAGTTTGTTTCCCAAGGGTCAGAATTTGTGCCATTACTTAAAAATTTCTACAGTAATCAGTGGGCACTTGTTTAATTTACAAAGACAATTAACACTTCATTTTTATAGCACCACACTTAGGAAAGAAAATAAAAATTGGGACTTAAGTATAGTTAGTAACTAAGGCGCAAGACTGTTATTTAAACAGCACCACTTGTGCTACTATAGATAAAGCTGTGTCGATGTTTCCATTACTAAACATTTTTCACATTATTTTTTGCAACCAAATTACAATGTCCTCCTGGCTAAAGCTTGGTGCCCAAGTACTTAAAAAAAATAGTAAAACATTTTTACAATTGGGCTAACTCTATTTTAATAGTTTCAATTATTTTCACGGTTACTCTGTATTAACTTTCTCATCTTCCATCGTTCAATAATTCAGACAGAATAAATTCGGCCACATGGGAAGGAGAATAAACTACCTGTATAAGCACAGGTTTCAAAGTAGCAGCCGTGTTAGTCTGTATCCGCAAAAAAAACACGAGGACTTGTGGCACCTTAGAGATTAAGAAAATTATTTGAGCATAAGCTTTCGTGATCTACAGCCCACTTCATCAGATGCACAGAATGGAACATATAGTAAGAAGAAATATATATACATACAGATAAGTTGGAAGTTGCCATACAAACTGTGAGAGGCTAATTAGTTAAGATGAGCTATTATCAGCAGGAAAAAAAAAAACACTTTTGTAGTGATAATCAAGATGGCCCATTTAGACAATTGACAAAGAGGTGTGAGGATACTTAACTTTAGGGAAATAGATTCAATATATGTAATGACCCAGCCACTCCCAGTCTCTATTCATACCCAAGTTAATGGTATCTAGTTTGCATATTAATTCAAGCTCAGCAGTTTCTCGTAGGAGTCTGGTTTTGAAGCTTTTCTGTTGCAAAATTGCCACCCTTAAATCTTTTACTGAGTGGCCAGAGAGGTTGAAGTTTTTTGAATGTTATGATTCCTGATGTACGATTCGTGTCCATTTATTCTTTTGCGTAGAGACTGTCCGGTTTGGCCAATGTACATGGCAGAGGGGCACTGCTGGCATATGATGGCATATATCATAGAATATCAGGCTTGGAAGGGACCTCAGGTCATCTAGTCCAACCCCCTGCTCAAAGCAGGACCAATCCCCAATTTTTGCCCCGATCCCTAAATGGCCTCCTCAAGGATTGAACTCACAACCCTGGGTTTAGCAGGCCAATGCTCAAACCACTGAGCTATCCCTCCCCACCCTATCACCTTGGTAGATGTGCAGGTGAATGAGCCCCGATGCCGTGGCTAATGTGATTAGGTCCCTATGATGGTGTCACTTGAATAAATATGTGAACAGATTGGTCATCGGGCTTTGTTGCAAGGATAGGTTCCTGGGTTAGTGTTTTTGTTGTGTGGCGTGTGGTTGCCGGAGAGTATTTGCTTCAGGTTGAGGGGCTGTCTGTAAGTGAGGATTGGTCTGTCTCCCAAGATCTGTGAGAGTGAGGGATCATTTTTCAGGATAGGTTGTAAATCTTTGATGATGCGCTGGAGAGGTTTTAGTTGGGGTTTAGTTAGTTAGTTTTGTTAGTTTAGCTGAAGCTGACAGCTAGTGGCATTCTGTTATTTTCTTTGTTGGGCCTGTCCTGTAGTACGTGACTTCTGGGTACTCTTCTGACTCTGTCAATCTGTTTTTTCACTTCAGCAGATATCATTAACTTGGCTTTGAATAGAGACTGGGAGTGGCTGGGTCATTACACATATTGAATCTATTTCCCTAAAGTTAAGTATCCTCACACCTTCTTGTCAACTATCTAAATGAGCCATCTTGATTATCACTACAAAAGTTTTTTTCTCCTGCTGATAATAGCTCATCTTAACTAATTAGCTTCTCACAGTTTGTATGGCAACTTCCAATTTATCTGTATGTATACATATTTCTTCTTACTATATGTTCCATTCTATGCATCCAATGAAGTGGGCTGTAGATAACGAAAGCTTATGTTCTAATAAATTTATTAGTCTCTAAGGTGCCACAAGTACTCCTGTTCTTTTAGTATATGCACATTTATTCTGGTGTACCTGCATCCGCACACAGGGCTGTGCCATATAACTATGTTCATTAAAAAAATTACAACCACAACTGATGCATATAGTGCTACAAAAAATTGTGCGTAAATGAGGCCTTAGAGAAACCATTGGTCAAATTTCCTGTTATCTGTTCTGTGGGATTCTTACTCCATTCTCTCTTGCTCTGTTTCTCATACTCTAGGCAGATTCAAATCACAAAAGCTAACTACAAATTCCAGTCTTAGACACTCTTACCTTTGTTGGGGTTCTGAAAACTTATCAACAGCTGTTTGTAGAAATAAATTCTATTTGGATTTCACTAAAAGTTTTAGTTAACAGTCATGCATAGCATGATGCTTCAGATCCTGTAAAGTCCTCAGATTAGAGAAAAAGGTAGCAATACAAAAGGCTCATTACAATGACATTCAAATTAACTTTAGGAACAAAAGAAGGGAATAAATAAAAAAACCCATTTCATAGAAAGGAAAGCGGCGCGGGCCAAGGGAGTTGCTAAACGCCCTTCCCGCAGCCCCCATTGGCCTGGAGCGGCAAACCGTGGCCAGTGGGAGCCGCGATTGGCTGAACCTGCGGACGTGGCAGGTAAACAAACTGCTCTGGTGTGCCAGGGGCTTTCCCTGAACAAGCGGCGGACCAGCTTTGAGAACCACTGACTTAGATGATACACACTCCTCCCCTGACAGCTATAAGAAGAGAGACATGAACTCATAATATCTTAATCTTCAGATTTCCCAACACCTTCCAAAATGAGTTCTGGTATCTAATTAATGGAATTGTCATCTGTGGACAATCTCATATTGGAATCAAAACATGACACTATTTCCAGCTCTTGGTTTTGGTCTGCATTGTGGTATCCTTTCTTCTCTGATAGACAATCCACCAGCCCATAGAAGAAACTTTCCTTCACTCCCAGAACGTGACACTGAGTCATTGTGTATGTGCAAAGGGAATTGGTCCGAAACGAAGAACAAATCATTGGCAGCCAACTCTGCCCAACACCCAGGCTCCGGAGATCCAAGAATCAATAGAGGCAGAAGAGAGCCATCAAAATACTTCCATTCTGTCCTGTTGAATTTTACAGATTATTCTGGATATCACGAAGGGGTAGAACAATATAAACCAGCTCTCCTTCCCAATTAATCAGAAAAGCATCCACCTCTATGAATAATAGGTTTAATCCCGGGAGAAAAACAGGGAGATGCTAACCAAGATTTGCTCTTATTTTTTGAATGTGTTCCTTCCACAGAACCACACTGTAGGGATTATGTGATGAATCATGTGGCCACAGAATTTTTCAAAGCAGGTAGGGGGCATATGTAGTTCTATTCAGCTCTACAGTCCATGGACCAATGGTACAGATACCACACACCACATCTAACAATCCCTCGGTTCCTTTCCAATTCCAGAAGCTCTATTTAGAACAAATTAGATGGGAGGGTCAATGTGGCTCTGTGGATGCATTCAGAGAATGAGAATTACTACCCCCATTAATAACACTTTTTTCAACATTACCTTCTTACAATGGAGTAGAGCGATGGGAGGGCAGACTCGCTAGTAACGAACCTCCCTTAGAAGGTGGGCCAAGTAGCCATGCTAGCTCAACAGTGACTAAAACATCACTAAGGCAAAAGAATAATTCACATTCAAATATGTGTGCAGAACTCCATATAGAGCCTTGTAGGTTTCAGATAAAAGTTCCCTGAGGATAACTGCCTCTGAAGTTACAATCTTTCCTGACTGAGTGAGCTTTAAGACTTTCAGGCACAGCATTATAATATGACTAGCTATAGTCTTATCAATCTAGTTGAGAACACCTGGTCCTTAGATTTTCCTCCAAAGGCCACAGTCCATACAACTTTCTAAATAGCTTAGCCCTGTCTAAACAGTAGCTAATAGCTCTTTTGACATCCATATTGGGAAACTTACCCAGAACTTACAGAAATCCTGGGATGGTTCAGTACCTGAGCGATTCTAGCTCCTTCTTGTCAATTCCCAGGCTGATAGTTTTACCAACACAAACATGACAGTGACAGTTATCAGTACCAAACCATAAACTATAAAAGCGCCAGATTTTGTCACAGGACCAGTCCATCTCAGAATGCCTTTCTGTGTTGAAAGTTTGAGAGAAGATCTAGCTACATCTGTGTACGGTCTGAGAATCAGAACCTGCAGTTATCTCAACCACAGAGGCCCACTGCTTTACAATCTTCTTTACCGTCCTCACTACCAATAAAGTAGGAAGAAAGATAAAAGAGAGGCCATGGAGTCACAGCTAACAAAGGGTGCAACAGCCCTCACTGTGGAATCTCTCCTAGCAAAGGATCTTTTGGTTTTCTATTTGGACCTGGCTCAAAGTAGGTGCAAGCAATGGGCTTTATGCTTGATTTATAATGCTTTCAATGATTGACACCTGGTATAGACTCTATTCACCCAGGTCTATCTTTTCTTTGCCTTTAACATATAGAGGTAAGATCATGGTTGCATCCCTGAGCAGAGTCCAAGATCATGTCTCCCTGACAACTACTTACAGCAATATATTTTTAATAAGAACCAGAACATTCTTCTTAAGATTCATCTGCTGGGACTGAAAGTAACTAGCCTGATGTTTGTAGCTTTAGCCTGGCTACAGTCCTCTGTATCCATCTTGTGCCACAACCACTGGGTCTCAGTAGATGCTATATGTGCTCCCCACACATGAAGGTTGATACCCATTGTGATGACCATCCTCTCTGGACCTCCGGTAAGAGCTGAAAAGTCTTTGGTTCACTCACTCAGAAATGCTAGTACAGGCTCTGGGGCCAGGATCTTTATATGGTTCGTTGCTATCACAGATTGGAAGAGGAACAGAAATTTTTGCAGGATCTTCATATGAAAGTGAGCCCACTAAAGCGTATTTGCAGATGAGTCCTGCTTGCCCAAGAGCTAACAACGATTTTAGCATAGAGAAGGGAAGTGTTGATACTTGACATTTCAGATACTTTTCTGCCATTTTTCAGAGACAAAGACCTGGACTTTGTCCAGAATCCTCCATAGATATTGGAGTCCTCGGTACAGGCTTTAGTTGGCTCTTCCCTTTTTTCACCAGAAAGCAATGCAATGGTGGTTGGTAGGCCTGAACGGTTTTGACCTGTGTTGGAGACAAATGCATCAGGGCACTCCCTCCAAAGTTTCCTTGCTGGTCCCTGGAAGTTGTGGGAATGGAAGTTCCATGCTTGAGAGAGGAAGGGCATTGAGAAACAACTTTCCCCAGTTCCAAACCATGAGTACCTGGCCTCGTATCAGTGAGGGAGCTTTCATGCAGCTTTCTCCATTGGCTCAGCACAGACCATGCCTACATGCTGACTGAGAGATGAGCTTCCCATTAGACTATTCACCAGTCTTACACACCAGCTGGGAGAGAAGCTTTGCCACAGTTTTCTCAACCAACTGGGACCTTGCCTGCATGCTTGCCTTCAGGAGACTGCTTGGTGAAGGGTCAAGAAATGGGGACAGATCTTGCTCTCCTGCTTCCCCTTGTTATCTGCCTGCCATTTCTGAGATAGTTTTGGGTAGGAATATGGTTTTGCCCTACAAAAATTTTCCTCAGAAACTCTAATGAAGATTCTTAATGAAGTTGGGGAATTTCATTTAAAAAAAACCCCATAAATATCCTGTGAAAGGATCTGCTACAAAGGGAGAACTGGAGCATGTGATCTGTTCAGGTTTCAAGGCAAAAAAAATTAGGGGGCTCTTCCTGTGGAGCAGTCCCAAGTCTAGAGTCAAAACCAAATATCTGGTCTGTCTCCAGTTACTAGGGAGAAAAGAAACAACTTTAAAGACTGCCAGAAAAGAAGTGGACAAAGAAAACCATTCTTTGGACTTTCTTTCTTCATATTTTTTTTTGGGCACTTAGGTATCCGAAATCAGATGAATTGTTTTAGTTCTGACCCACAGAGAGTTATAGCCATGCATAAAAATCACCAAAAGATAGTTTATGTTGCTAAGCTGAATCACAACCAGCTGTTAATTTGTTACACTTAAAATGTAACTTCTATTTTAACAACACTAAGGGAAGCTGGATTTCCTAGGATTTATTTGTACAAGGAGGATTGGGGGAGTGCACACGCCACTGTTACCCATCTCTACAAGGATACCCCATATATATGACAAAAATCAGAATAGCTAATAAATAAATCAGTTTGAATTATATTATTTATTTCTTAAACATAAGGGACACTATAGTGTTTTCCTTCAAAAAATATATATAGTTAGGGTAAATAGAGAAAAGAAACAGATGAACAATTTTAGCCCCCAAAAGAAGATTTTTGTGAAGATATAAAAGATTCTACCAACTCATTGCCTTAACTATGGTGTTCTAACTACTACAAAGCTATAAAAAGTAAACTGTTTTATAGTACAGAAGATGAATTACATACAAAACATCAAAATACGTTAAAACTAAAATGTTTTAACGAAGTATTTAAAGTGCCAACAATAAATTAAACCATCATTCAAAACACGAACATGCAGGAAAACCAATTATAGATTTGTAAGTGTTTATTCCTTATTCAAAAAGCAATTACTGCCATATGTTTGAAGTTCAGATTTTTTTAAAAAGTGCAACACCAATATAACTGGTTTATCTGTTGCATGTTTACACAAAAATCTATCTCCAAATGACGTTAAAAATAACTTAATTTTCATTCTGTAATAGGAATTTTTAAAGTTTATTTTCCTCCAATAAAGAAATTCACTGGAGTATTTATTGAACTCACTTCTGCTTATACTATACTGAACACTTTTTAATTAGTAAACAACCTTATCGAAATGATCACCAGCACCTGCTCATACTTGACTACAGAAGTTACATGTGAATTTACTGCTTTACCATATTGCATTAAAAGACTGGTTTTGTCAAAATGGTATTGTGTGGGGGCTCAGAAAGCTAAGGAATACTGATGAGTGACAGGGATGTTAATTGTTTTCCTTCTTGAAAAGTGTTCCCCACCAACATTTAGGAGAGGGGACAGTAGTCTAGTGACGGGAGCACAAGACAAGGAAGAAATGGTAACTTACTTTACAGTAACTGTGCTTCTTTTAGAGTAACAGCTGTGTTAGTCTGTATTCGTAAAAAGAAAAGGAGTACTTGTGGCACCTTAGAGACTAACCAATTTATCTGAGCATAAGCTTTCGTGAGCCACAGCTCACTTCATCGGATGTATACTGTGGAAAGTTTAGAAGATATTATATACACACAAAGCATGAAAAATACCTCCTCCCACCCCACTCTCCTGCTGGTAATAGCTTATCTAAAGTGACCACTCTCCTTACAATGTGTATGATAATCAAGGTGGGCCAAATGGCCACCCTGATTATCATACACATTGTAAGGAGAGTGGTCACTTTAGATAAGCTATTACCAGCAGGAGAGTGAGTTTGTGTGTGTGTGTGTGGGGGGGTGAGAAAACCTGGATTTGTGCTGGAAACGGCCCACCTTGATTATCATACACATTGTAAGGAGAGTGATCACTTTAGATAAGCTATTACCAGCAGGAGAGTGGGGTGGGAGGAGGTATTTTTTCATGCTTTGTGTGTATATAATAAGATCTTCTATACTTTCCACAGTATGCATCCGATGAAGTGAGCTGTGGCTCACGAACGCTTATGCTCAAATAAATTGGTTAGTCTCTAAGGTGCCACAAGTACTCCTTTTCTTTGTGCTTCTTTGAGATGTGTTGTCCCTGCACATTCCAATGACTATGCATATGTTCAGTGGTGAGCTGGAGCCGGTTCACACAGGTACGCTGGAACCGGTTGTTAAATTTAGAAACCAGGAGGGATAACCGGTTCTAAAAGAGCTTCTAAATTTAACAACCGGCCAAAAGTGGCGCCTTAGGAGCAGACGCTGTGTGTGCTCCGGGGCTGGAGCACCCACGGGGAAAATTTGGTGGGCGCAGAGCACCCACTGACAGCTCCCCGCCCAGCCCCAGCTCACCTCCGCTCCGCCTCCACCTCCTCCCCTGAACGCACCACCCCACTCTGCTTCTCCGCCCCCCCCCCGCACAGATTTCCCGTGAATCAGCTTTTCATGCAGGAAGCCTGGGAGGGCTGAAAAGCAAGCAGCAGTTTCGAGCTCAGGCCCAGGGAGGCAGAGGCGAGCTGGGGAGGGGACCGGTTCCCCTGCGCGCACCCCAGGTTACCTGCTGCGGCACGGGTGGCCCTCCTCACACCCCCCCGCCCCAGCTCGCCTCCGCGGGCCTGAGCGCGAAGCCACCGCTTGCTTCTCAGCCCTCCCAGGCTTTTCCCCATAGGTGCTCCAGCCCCAGAGCACCCAGGGATTCGGTGCCTAAGGAACCACTTTTGGTGTCATCGGTGGGGGGAGCGGCTGCTGCCCCTGCTCCCCCCAGCTACCATACCCCGCCTCTAGGAGCCAGAGGGACCTGCCGGATGCTTCCTGGGAGCCACCCCAGGTAAGCACTGCCAGGACTCCCCACCTTGCCCCCCAGCAGGTCCCTCTGGCTCTTAGGGGCGGGGTGGGAACCCACTACGGTGGCCCACGAGGACCTTCTGCCCAGTTCTGGGGGCAGTCGGGGACAGGGGAGGGGGTTGGATGAGGCAGGGGTCTGGGGGTAGGGGGGTGCGCATCAAGGAACACGGGGGGTTGGATGGGGCAGGAGTCCTGAGGGGCAGGGGCAGACCACAACCCCCTCGTGGGGTGAGGAGGGAACCGGTTGTTAAGATTTTGGCAGCTCATCATTGCGTATGCTCCCTGTGCAGTGGAGTTTGGATTCTTTTCTTCAGCAGTATTCAGAGGGGAACTGGGGGGTCACACGTTCCCTGAAAATGTCCTCATACCTCTGAGGTCATAAAGGGTAAGGGGACCACAACAGCTTCTCAGCTGCTTCACTGATAGAGAATTCAGGTCTTTTTAAGACTCTGTAGTAATGGGGATGGTGGGTGGGTCATGGAATATTTACGGACAACACATCTTGAAGAAACAAAATTACTGTAGAGTAAATAACTATTTCTTCTCTGAGTGTTTTTCCACATAAATTCCACTGATGATGACTTTCAAGCTATGATCTGGTCTTATGGAGCTGAGTGCAAAGAGTCTAACTAAATACTGACTTTATGATAACCCTGTCAAAATGACAATCAGACCATGATGCTTCTACAATGGAATAAAGCTGTATGAAGTTATATATTGAACTCCACATAACTGCCCTATGATGGGCACAAACCTCAAAGAAACTACCAAGACTGCCTGAGCCCTCATGGAGCAGGCTGTAACTCTTTCTGGAGGATCTACGCTTGGCTAATTCTTAACATAGTCTGATACAGTTAGTAATCCATTTAAGGAGTCTTTGGGTAGAAATTGGTTGATGCTTCATCTTTTCTCCATAAACTACAAATAATCTAGGATATACTCTGAATGGTCCAGTCCTGTCTAGATAGAATGATAGCAGCCTATGCACGTCTAAAGCTTGTGGCTTAGCTTCCCCTTTATTACAGTGTGTCCGGAAAAGAAAAAGAGAGGTGAATCACCTAATTAAGATAGAAAGCAGCAGCTATTCTGAGCAGAAACTTGGGATGAGTTCTCAACATTAACCTCTCCTTGTAGGATATACTATAAGATGGCCATGCCATAAAGATCTGAACTTCCCAGCCTTCTAGCAAATCTAATTGCAACCAAAAACACTGTTTTAATGGACCAGTGAAAAAAAGAGGGCTACTGGCTCAAAGAGGATCCATCAATCCCTTCAAAAAATGCGTAAATCCCAAGAAAGTGTAGACTGCTTATCAGGATATATCACCCCCATCAGACAATCTAGCTACTGGGGAATGAGAGAAAACAGAGACCCTGAATTGGAGGGAGGTTAGCCAAAATGGCTACTAAGTGGACTCATGTAGAGTCCAGATGTCTAATGGACTCATGTACAGTCCAGATGATAATAGACAAACCACAGCATGTCTGGGATCTGCAACTGATACATAAATTAGCCCAGACTGTAAACTGTTTCCACTTGGTACCACCGGTGGAACTTTCTGCTATTTATATGGATATTTTGGATGTAGGATTAGCAACTTCTCTGTAACAATGACAATCATCCAGCATCCATGCTGTAGGACACAAGAAAGTCAGATGTAGATAATTCTGCCTTTCTTCTGCAATATCTAGTCCAGCTGCAGAGGCAGCTGGACTAGTAGGTGAATTGAGAGGTTCTTCAGGTCCAAAAACCAGAACTTCCTTGGCCAGGCTAGAGCCAGCAGTATCATCTTAGGCTGAAACCTGTCTGAACTTTCTGATTACTCTTGCGATTATAGGAATTGAAAGATAAGTGTACATGAGACCGGGTGACAAGTGGATCAGGAACACATCTTCTAGAGACCCTTGACTCTAACTCCCTCTGGAATCATAAGACCAGAAGGGACCTCCAGAGGTCATCTAGTCCAGTCCACTGCACTCATGAAGCAGAAGTTTAAGCATTTCTTCTTTGACATTTCAAAGACATCTATGGACAGTTGTCCCCAACTGGAAAATATCTCTTCAATGATGACATCCTTCACTGATCATTTGCTTGCAAATTGTCTGCTGAGATGATCAGACAAAACATTCTGTAGGTATTGTAACTGGAGAGTAACTAGATTTATATTGTGACTGATACATCAGTTCCACAGCTTCATAGTTTCCAGAGAAAGGGGAATAGATCTCACTCCTTCATATCTATATAAAACATGGCTATGGTATTGTCTGTCAAGATCTGGATTGATGATCTCTTGAGAATTGTTCTCAACTTGAGAATGTTTAAGTGTAGTAGTTGGGCCTCTTGATAAAACCAGATGCCTTGAGTCTATAAATGGTCCAGATGACCTCCCTAACTCATGCTCAAACCATACGTTACGAGAGTCATGTATGGTAACAGTAGAGAAAGGCACTCCTGTGCAAATGTTTTCTAGATCCTTCCACCAATATAAAGATGAACAGACTACATTCTTCACTAGATGATATCTGCTTTACTGATATACTCAATGCATGCAATGAAGGCATGCATGGGAAGAAAAGCTAAAGGAAAAAGGAGTTCAGGAAATCTGACAGTTTCTCAAAGAAACATGTTAAAGGGACAACAGCCATCTACCCTTGAATGAAACACAGAAAGAATATAATAATCATATAGCTCCATCAGGAGCAATTCAATTACCTGAAAATCAAAAGGGAATCCTACAAAAAGTGGAAATATGGAAAAATTGTAAGGAAGAAATAGAATAACGCAAGCATGTAAGGACAATATTAGAAAAGTTAAGATACAAACTGAGTTACATCTACCAATGGACATAAAAGGCAATAAGAAGAGGTTCCATAGATGTATTAGGAGCAAGAGAAAGACTAAATAAAGTGTAGATCCTCTATTTAGTGAGAAAGGAGAACCAATAATGGGTAACATCAAAAAGGCCAAGTGTTTAATGCCTATTTTGCTGTAGTCGTCACTTATGGTTAATGGTGACTAGACAATCAACACAATTAATATTAACAATAAGTGCAAAGAAACATAAGCCTGATTAGGGAAAGAACAAGTTAAAGAATATTTAAGTAAGTTTCAACTGGGCAGGGCCTGATGAAATTCATCCCAAGGTACTTAAGAAACTAGCTGACACAATCTCAGAACCATTAGCAATTATCTTCAAGAACTCACTGAGGATGGATGAGTAACAGAAGACAGAAGAAAGGCAAACATAGTACCTATCTTTAAAAAGGGGAACAAAGAGAACCCACGGAATGACAGACCAGTAAGCCTAACTGTGATAACTGGAAAGATACTGGAACAAATTATTAAACCATCAATTTGTAAGCACAAGGAGAACAACAGGGTTATAAGGAATAGCCAGCATGGATTTCTCAAGAACTAATCAAGCCAAACCAACCTAATTTCCTTCTTTGACAGGATTACTGACCTAGTAACAGCAGACATGATACATCTTGATTTTAGTAAAGCTTTTGACACAGTCTGCCCGCCCACCCTCGGCCATTTTTATAAACAAACCAGGGAGCTGTCATTTCGGTGAAATTACTGTCAGATAGATGCACAGCTGTCTGAAAGACCATACTCAGGATAGGCATCCACGGTTTGTGTCAAACCAGGAGGGCGTATATAGTGGAGCCCCGCAGGGGTCAGTCCTGGGTCCAATAATATTAAATATTGCCATTAATGACTTGGATAACAGAGTGGAGAGTATGCTTATAAAATCTGTAAATATGGAGCTGGGAGGGATTGGAAGCACTTTGCAGGATGGGTTTAGAATTCAAAATGACCTTGACAAATTGGAGAATTGGTCTGAAATCAACAGATAAAATTCAATGAAGACAAGTGTAAAGTATTTCTTTTAGGAAAGAAAATTCAAATGCACAGCTACAAAATGGAGAATAACTAGTGAGGCAATAGTACTTCTGTAAAGACTTTGGGGGTTATAGTAGATCACAAATTGAATAGGGGTCAACAATGTGATGCAGTTGTGAAAAAGACTAATATATCATTCTGGGAGTATTAAAAGGAATGTTGTATGTAATACATAGGAAGTAACTGTCCCAGTCTACTCAGCATGAGTGAGGCCTCAGCTGAAGTACTGCGTGAAATTCTGGGCACCACACTTTAAGAAAGATGAGGACAAACTGGAAGAACCCAGAGGAGAGCATCAAAAATGATAAAAGGCATTAGAAAACTTGACCTATGAGGAAAGGTTAAAAAAACTGAGCATGTTTAGTCTTGAGAAAAGGAGACTGATTGGGGACCTGATACCCATCTTCAAATATATTAAGGGCTGCTATAAAGAGGACAGTGTTCAATTGTTCTTCATCTCCAGTGAAGGTAAAACAAGAAATTACTTATTTAATCTGAAGCAAGAGAGATTTAGGTTAGATAATAGGAAAATCTTTCTAACTATAAGGATAGTTAAGTTCTGGAATAGACTTCCAAGACAGGCTGTGGAATCCCCATCAATGGAGGTTTTTAAGAACTAGTTGGACAAACACCTGTCAGGGATGGTTTAGGTGTAGTTGGTCCTGAGAGCTGGTACCTTTCAGCTTGAAGCCTCTTCCAACCCTACATTTCTATTATACTGTTTTTTGCCCCAGAGACCATGGGATCTGAGGAGAGATGCATAGATATCTCCATCAAAACCATTTTCAGGCATGACTCCCTAGCTTTTTGTGTTCTCTTTTAGAATGATTTATAAACTCAGCACTTCTCAGCAACATGCCTTTTCCTGGACACAAAAAACTATCTAGCATATCTGTCTTTAAGAGGCATTACTGCTTCACATAAGGGGTAATTCTTGAACTCAGGTGATTTCTGCTCCCTGTGGGAAAGATGCTCCCAAAATAAGAGAATAAAAAAAGTGGGCGGTAAGGGGGAAAAGGAAAGACTAATCTCATCTTTAATCACCATGCTAACAACTATCTACTAGCTAATGCTAGCTATTTACAAAAAATGATAAGGACTCACATTGAGCTCAGAGGTTTGGCCATTGAAGAGTTCCAACTTGAAGTTGGATTCCATAAGAAGGATCTGAAAAGTGATTAGGGTTGCCCCAACTTTTATTCCCTCTGTTACAGGCACAAGGACATGCATGGCACAGACTCATCCCCTAACAGACTCTGCTGGCTAAAAGAATCCAAACTTGAGTGAACAGGGTAGCAACAATTATCTATATATGGACAGGTTTCAGAGTAACAGCCGTGTTAGTCTGTATTCGCAAAAAGAAAAGGAGTCCTTGTGGCACCTTAGAGACTAATCAATTTATTTGAGCATGAGCTTTCATGAGCTACAGCTCACTTCATCAGATGCATACCATGGAATCATGGACAATCACTCTAAAGCAGTAGTTCTCAACCTGTGGCCCACTTGCAGCCCAATCAGCACAGAGCTGTTGCCCATGCGACATCCTCAGGGCCATAATACTTAGTATTGGATGCGGCCCACAATGGTAAACAGATTATGAACCACTAAGAGAACATGGAACTCCTGAATTCTAATTCCAGCTCTCCCACTGACTTCCTGTACAGTTGCGTTGAGCAAGTCACTTAGTATCCTCCTTCTTAAAATGGGGATAAATACTACTTAATTATTTTACAGGTATGGTGCAGAACTACAGCTGGTTGGAAATTTAAAATTTTTCTACTGAAAACTGCTATTTTGTCGAAATCAAAACTTCTTGTGGCAATGTGTGAATTAAAAAAAAAATCATTCCAGAAAAAGCATATTGATAAGATTGAAACATTCCACTCAACATTTTTGAAATGAAACATTTTGACTTTCTTTTAAAATTTTGTATACTATAAGAACATTTAAAAATTTTAAATGTTGAAACGGAAGCAACACATTTTGATTGAGTGAAAACAATTTTTTTCCAGAAATTCATTTAGCAGGAAGTTTAGAAATTCTCTTTTTATTCTGATTTGGAACTAAACCAATTTTGAAATCATGGAGTTGCCCACAAAGTAGAAATGCCAGTTCTCCCACAGCTCTAATAACAGCAGATTAATGTTAGCACAGTATAAGACATTCTATATAGTAAGTGCTAAGTAGTAGTATTAACTGTTCTAAGTAAGCTGTTCATAGCCTTCCTAAATCCTCATTTAGCCGTCAATTTTTAAAATTATATAAACCACTAGAATCACATATTACTGTCACATATTGAATAGAATGCAATGACATCAGTGAATTGGTAATGATTTAGTAAAAACAATGCAATTGTACTTATTTCCATTTTATTTGCAATATATACAGATAAAAGGTCATATAAAATATATACCTTATACATACTGTCATATTCTACCAGTTATTCATATCTTTAATCCAAATACACAAAATAGTTTCAGTCTGTCTTTGCTTCAATACCTGGGTTAAATATTTGAGTACTAGATATAAGAAATGTACGTATAATAAATCAACACATTCAGTCAAGGGAGCATATTTTAGATATGTCATGCACTGTAGTTCATAATATGGATTCCTGATCTGCTCAAATTTGTTATGGTCCATAAATGTCACACAGCTCACAAGATGATGCTTATACACTGTATTATCAATGGTCTATCTGCTACCATAGACCTTTATAACCATTCTAAATCAAAACACCAAGCACAAACAAAAAATTCACTGCACCCACAAAGCGCCAACATAACCAATAAGATTAAAGTATCTAAACATACCAGTTTTCTCTGAAGTTCTGAGAAATACCATGTCAGATGGGATTCGTTGATTCTGGGGAAAAAGCATATTTATGTTTGTAAGAAAAAAAATCATTCCAATCAAATGTCCAGTAAGATCAGCAACTAAGGGTCACACTTGGATTGAAATGCAATTAAAATAGGATTTATCGAAGTACTTTACATTCAGCATTTGCAATTCAGAAATCAATATTTTAGAAAAATTATAGAATAAACAAACAGTTAAGCCTTTCAGATCCTTCTTATAAGTGGATCTCTTCAATGCCTGAAGAATTTTAATAAGGAGTATCTTCTTAACTGCCGTTTTCAGTCAGAAAAAATATAATTATGTAACGTTGAAGGACCAACTAAAATCTTCAAAAGAAAACAATTTTAGTGGGTTAAATCCTCACCCTTTACTTGTTTTGTATGGGGAGAGGATAGTAGATCCATGGTACAAGTTGAAATATCTATCTTGGTACTTATGTGGACCACATCACTAGAGTATGCCTTTTGAGTATTTCTGGATTTGTTTTCACAACTTTGGGAGGCAGGGCAGTACTATTATCCCATTTTGGAGATGAGGGAACTTCTGTCCCTGCCCCCGCCCTGCCCCCCCAAAAAAAGAAAGAGGAGATGCATTTCCTTTCCAGTATCAAAAGCCACATCTATCTCCTGCATACAGAAAGGCTGTCCCAAATATTCGTGGGTTTCAAAAAAAAAAAAAACTGTCATTTTGTTTGACTGGACTGCAAAGGAATGACGACTTCTGGGAGTAGCAGGAAGAGAAAAAGAACACAGTATTGCATAATTCTGAGTTCCCTACTGCATAATTTAAGTCTGAAGTGACACAACATATGCAGGACTCAATCCTAAAGCAGCACAAATAAAAAATATTTTCCTTTCTGTTCACAGGCCACCTTTAGCTACTATGGGGACTTCTATGCCTCATGGACTCATTGATTTTCAGGTCAGAAGGGCCACATCATGATCATCTAGTCTGAACTCCTGCACATTCCAGGCCACAGAACCTCACCTACCCACGCCTGTAATAGACTCCTAGCCTCTGGCTGAGTTGCTGAAGTTCTCAAATCATAGTTTGAGTTTTAATCAAATGCAGATATATATAGATATAGATATATATCAATAGTTTCAATTCATATGCCATTGGCAAACTACACAGTACATTCTTTAGTACATTTTGTATTTTTCCATACACTCCCTCTGAAAAAACAACACCACTCACACTCAGTCTTAAAGATCAGAGGAGTAGTCGTGTTAGTCTGGATCTGTAAAAGCGGCAAAGAGTCCTGTGGCACCTTACAGACTAACAGACGTATTGGAGCATAAGCTTTCATGGGTGAATACCCACTTCGTCGGATGCATGTAGTGGAAATTTCCAGAGGCAGGTAGTAATTCTCACATAGCTTTCCCCTGGGAAAGCTGAAAGCTGGGGAGAAAGAAAACAAGTAACATGCTAATTATATTTCCTGATGCAATTCTGGAAGATGCATACATGCCATGATGATGGGCCTGAATAGAATTTTGCTGTTTTTTAACTTCTGAGTAAACTGAGGGCTCATATAAGGTGATGGACTAAATGTACTGTCTTGAGCACGCATAGCTCATGAAGACACTAAGCTAGTTTTTCCAAACAGCTTTCACAGATAATGATTCATTGACTATAAGGCCAGAAGAGTCCACTGCGATCATCTAGTCTGACCTGTATAACACAAGCCATAAGACTTCCCTGAATTAATTCCTGTTTGAACTAGAGCATTTATTTTAGGGAAAATATCCAAACGCGATTTAATAAATGCCAGTAATGATGAATCCACCACAATCCTTGATAAGTTTTTTCCAGTGTGGACTGATTTAAATCAAAGCAAATTAAATCATTGACTTTAAATCAGCAAGCCAGAAACCTTGATTTAAATAATTGATTTTAATGTTTTGCATTTGTACTTTTTAGTTATTTTTGTAAGGAAAAACTAAGTTTCGTTGTTGGTAACAATTACAATACATTGATTTTCAGCTAAATATTGCCTTTACACTAAATGTGGTGCTTTTTACTAATCAGGAGTATACATTACATCTATACACAATTAAGCAATTATATAGCTTAACTTACACTTATTCAGATTTTTCATATTTACATTTTTATTATGTTAGAAAATGGTGAATGATGCATTTCTTATTTACTTAATTATTAAGCTTTTTACTTGTGATTTGTATCAAGCTCTATTTGGATGGAAATTCAAATCAATTAAAAATGCATTAGAACAGCATTTTAATTTTTTGTATTAAATAAAAGTATCTTAAATGTGCTGGATACATAAGAAAAAACTATCAAGACTTGTTTTGCCTTTAAACCTAACTGATTTATTAAATTAAGGAAGTACCTACAGTTAGAGAACTGAACTGACTGTTTCTGGTCCCAGTGTCTCAAGGTTTTAGAACTAATAGATCTCATCCTCAAAACTATTTTTTATTCATGCACTGGAAGAGAGAAAACAAGCTTTCCTGCTTTTTCCCAAATCCCTACTGGTCTCTTAATTTTGAATGAACCAGTCATTAAACTGAACTAGCCGAATGAACTGAAATGAGGAAAGTACTCTTTGCACTTGCAAGAGGTTACTGTTGTCAAAAGCTGATTTGGCACTTAAACCAACTCTAGATCCAGCTGCTTAGCCAGTGGCTTCCTCCAATTCAGTGGTTTGACTTTCTCTAAAAACTGGCAGCAAATATCAACTGCTTAATATTTCTGTATTCAATTTAAATTACTTTAATACATTACAATAAATTTAGGCCTTACAGTATGTTGTCAATTTGAAATTTAATTTTAAACAGCTTTATTTATTTAAAAAGTAAACCAGTACTTAATTTAAATAAAAACATTGAATAAAATACTTCTATTTAAATAAAAAAAAATCTACTTTTTAATTTTTTTTAAAATCAACTTTTTTTTTTTTTATCAAACCTGGAGTTGTTCCAATGGTTAATTACCCTCACTATTAAACATCTGCATCTCATTTCCAGTCGGAATTTGTCTAGCTTCAACTTTCATCTTTGCAATTCAAACTTCAATCATGATCATTTGCAAAATTAATGAAGTATCAAAAACTGTTCTGGCTCTATTTTGTGCATAAACTTCCAACTGTGCCAAATTACATAGTGGGTTTGTGCTGTGTACAAATAGCAATGAACTCAGGACGAATTTCATTTTCAGATTTTTCCCCAATCCAGTATCTGAAGTTAGGCTGCTAAAAGATGGAAGGCTAGTTCACCAACCTAGTGTACAGTCTTCAGATTGTAAGCTCTTCTGGGCACTGCTTGTCTCTCATTATGCATTTATACAGTGTCTATCACAACTAGGCCCTGATCATGTTTGGGGCTTTCAGGGGTTGTTATAATACAATTATTATTAACTCTAACAGGGCATAACTTTACGAATAAAAGTTTTACATGAAATTAAATACATTTAGAACATGACACTTCTGAAACCTTTTATTCCAAGCATCACTATAAGGGCACATCTACACAACAAAGAAAAAACCTGCGGCTGGGCCATGCCAGTTGACTTGGGCTCTTAGGGCTCAGGCTGCGGGGCTGTTTCATTGCTATGTAGACTTCCGGGTTTCTGGAGCCCGAGCTTTAGGACCCTCCTACCACAAAGACAGCTAGAGCCTGGGTTCCAGGTCGAGCCCGGAAGTCTACACAGCAATGAAACAGCGCTGTAGCCTGAGCCCCATAAGCCTGAATCGGCTGGCATGGGCCATCCGCAGGTTATTCTTCGTTGTGTTGTGTCTGTTTACTGACGACTTCCTCTAAACACCTTTCACCAAGCCTTATACAATCATCAAGAAAGACTACAAGTTCATTTTCACAGGCAAGACACAGACCCCATTCTCCATATTCAGGGTTAAAACATTTATGACCCAAAAGACTCACCACCTAATAGTTCCAAGTCGAACAGGATTATTTCTATATTAAAAAAAATTCTCAGGCACCTATTCCCTTAGTTACTATGCTTAGAAGCAACCAAATTTGACAAAAATGGTCACACTTTTAACCACTCCTACTTGCCAGCAATAAAACAGATTAAGCCATCCAACAGTTAGAAAGCTAGACAACTAAACAGCATCTGCAGGATCCGAGGTTTGTACTCAGAGTGCCAAGGATCCTCCTTTGATACTGTGTCACACTACCCAAAAATTCAATTCACAGAGCAAAAGAAGCTACTCTTTCATTTCATTCTGCATTACAAGTGAGACATTAATCATCATATCAAGAATGGGAAAATTTTGAACTTCTCAAATGGCCTCCCCGTAGCAGTATTCAGTTACAATACTATTATTTGAAAAGCACAGTCAACACACATATGTAAACTGCCAGATTTTATACAATTATATGGGATTCTTTTTGGTTTGAGTTTTGAAGACTGACAGGAAGGGTTTTAAAATCTTCAAGAAACCTTTGGAAAACTTACAGCCCATCTGCCCCCACATATTCCCATAAAAAATAACTGGAAAGGGACAAACGATCACAGCCATTTGTTCTGCTTGAGGGAGAAGTCCAGTAGGTAAGGGAAGCTAGAGCCTATTAGGGTAGGCTATGGGAACAGCAGCAGTGGTGTTTGCTACTATCTTAGGCACTCATGAAAGTACAGTGAGAATAGTCTGAAAATTGCCTAAGTTTGGAGACACTGATAATTGATATTTATATGTTTTAGAAGTAACCTAAAATCCCCATCACTAGCAAAATTCTCTGATATATAAAAACTACATTTTCATGAATCAAAATACCACAACACTACAGTCCCCATACACCCTGTTTCCTTAGAAATTCATCAAGTGAAAATGTTTTAATTTACCCGCCTACTTAAACAGCAGTGGTCTGGTTCTTCGGGAAGAGGCTGCTCATCTATCTTTACAACTGGTGGAAAAGGTTTGCAATGGTGGCTATGTACTAAAGAAGGAGAGGAATCTAAAGAAATAAATTACAATAATGAAATAAATGATGGAATTTATGACCTATTGTTAACTTTCAAGAACTAGGACCAACTCAACTAGGAACAGCCTATGTTCAAATTGGAAAGACACTGTGGTAAAAATTAACTTTACTAATGTACTGTATCTACACTAATTGTACTCATACCATGTGAAAAACTAAAAGACATAAGACAACTTCAAAATTAAATAAATATTCCCTTAAATGACAACAACAATTAAATTGCTATCTTGTCTTCCTATCGATTAGCAATATATTTTTACAACTTCTCTGCCAACTCTGACATAAATACATTGAACACATCTCAGGTTACTGGCCTCATGCCTAAAAACTTCCAGTTTCTTGTTAAGAAGCTAAAAACTTAACCAACAGACAATACCTCGGCAAAAAAACCCTGATCTATCATCTTTAGAATTAAATAGAAATCCCAAATAACACCATATGTTCAGCTATATCCTTTCTACAAATGGCTATCAGCTTTTATGAAGAAAGAAAGTCTCATTATAAAGCAAAACTATATTTATTATTAGTACATGAAAAGTCTACCTGGTACCTACTAGCCCTGGTGAAGCACAAAACCAGTCATGTACTGTCTTTAATATTATCAATATCAATGTCAACTTCTCATTTTAACAAAAAATAAATGCAAGTTAATACATATGTCTTATTTTCGTTTTATGTTCATTCTCTTCCTGGTTTCACTGAACTTATTACCTTTTTATTCCTATAATTAATCATGAATTCTCTTTTTTATATATAACTGAAATAACTTACTTGACTAGGACAAGTAGAAGATTTCCCTGGTGAGTGGGCTAAGTTGGGCTCGCCAGAGAATGACTGACTTCCTTCTTTGGAAAAAAGGGAGGAATAAAGGAATAAATCAGCAAAAGCACTATTAGGAGAGGGAAAGAGGAGGCAGAGACCAGAGTGGCAGGGGTCATTGCTCTTTAACTGAAGGGAACAGAGTGGCATAGGCACCATTTCTTCTTTAAGAAAAGAGGGATAAGGTTGTAGCAGAGACGCTACAGAAATATTATGAGAAATGTTCTCCATTTTCCTCCCATCAAAATAAGTTATTTTCAGTGAACAATTCAAATTTTGAAAAGTTTTGAACAGCTCTAGCTTTTTGGTATTCAAGACACAGTTGAGGCTAATGAGAAGAAGATGTATCTCCTCCTTTTTCCTGCTCTTATGGAGAAGTGAGGCAGTAAGATTAAAGGAGAAGACTTGAGCTCTTTGCTCTTCATCTCAGCAACCCAACAGAAAGCAGCTGTTCCACTCCCCACCACTGATTTCAATAACAGTGGAAAGACACATTTACTGTTCTGCTAAGGTGATCAACAATGAAATCAATATTGTTGCCATCATCATTACTAGGCTTCAGAATTAACACTACATTGAGACAAATGGAGCAGTATGCACCTCATCCACTTTTCGACGTTGTTACAGACTCAGGAATAGATCGCCATAGCATCCAAATCACATCTGGAATGTTTTCTCCAAATCAAGATTAGAAAACTCATTTCTTTAAAAAAGACAAATTGACGGACAATACTTTGGCAAATTTTGTGATAATTCCATTGCCATCGACTGTTGAACGCACAAGGACCAATTAACAGCTAACGGAGATGTCAGAGGGCCATAGACTAGTTACAGGGAGAGGTTAAAAGGAAGCAGACTAATTCTCTGTATACATCATTGTACAGTCCAAAAATTTAAGAACAAATATTGGTGAAAATAAAATCACAGATTACAAAACAAATCTAACCACTTCATCACCAGTGCTGATACTGGATAGCACAGATACCCTTGAAAAGACCCTGCTTAGACTATTGTTATATGAAGCCTTAATACTTACTGCAGTATAATGGAATGCTAAACTATATTATACTGTTCAGCCACTAGGCTGTGCTGTTCGTAACAGACCTTATTTTAAAGCCTCAGCCATACCTGCCAGTTCATTACAGGATCTTTATGGAAGACACATCTCTGGTGTCTCTCTCTGAGAAGGAAACTCTATAGTCAGTCTATATCTGGTACAGAAGCCTGACCTTCTAGTAGCCGGCCTGTGGCCTACCATGTACAAGCTGCACACGACAGTGTCAGAAGTAAACTAGTGCCAGAGGAGAACCAAAAAGGAAGGAACAAAGCAACAAAGGTTGCAGGGCCTCATCAATATGCCACTCTTCAATGCTCTAGAGAACTTCAGTTTTGACAAACCTTCAGAATAGACTGGAAGCACTAGTTAGAAATATTTTGCATCACAGTCAAATTCCACATGGAAAGCGGAGATGCTTCAGGTATGCTCTTTAATTTATACTATGGGGAAGCAGGCAGGGCATATCTTTAAATGTTTTTTACCTTTCCTGAAGACAGTTATAATGATCACTGTCAAAGAGTTCTGGCTATGTTTGATGCACAGTTTATACCTCAGAAAAATGGGGTTTACCTAAGAGCATGTTTTCACCAGAGAATTCAAGGACCAGGGGAAAATGTTGAATGTTCTATAAAACCTCTGTATACATTGACCAAAAACTGTTTTTGGACTGCAAAACATGAAAATACCAGAGACAGGCTGGTTCTTTGGTTAACAGATAAATTATATTGGGGCTGGCTGTCCCAAGTACCTAAAGGGCACTAAGGAAGCGACAAGAGACTACTTTGCAGTATGTGGACTATTAAGTGAGTCAAATGGACTCATGATTAAAGACGACTGCATCATAATATCAAAAAGAGAGAGGACAAATGCTAAATCTCATCCATGAAGGACATCAAGGACTAACTAAATACTCTAAACAGTCCAACCAGTGAGTGTGGTGGCCAGGCATCAACCAGGACAAAGAATAAAGTATCTGCAGGAGAACGCTGCAGAAGAAACAGAAACACCACCACCTCTACCAGGCAGACCTTGGAAGAGACGAGATACAGATTTAGGCAAATTCAGAGGACATCATTACATGGTCAAAGTGGACTATTTTTACAGGTATATCGGAATAATGTACTTGTAAGAGGTAACGTGTCAGTATTATTGAGAAACTTAAGTGCACTTTTGCTTATTTCGATACTCCAGAACAACAAGTAATGGACAGTGGATCACAATTCACTTCAGCAGAATTTAAGTCATTCCAAACGAAATAGGATTTTGATCATACAAACTAGCAGCCCACGTTCCTCAAGCAAATGAAGAGGCTAAGAGAGCTGGATACACAGTCAAGAAAATCCTACAGCAGGAAGATCTATTTCTGGATCTTTTGAGCCACAGATCAACACTGATAAAAACTACTAGATATAGTCCAGGACAACTCCTGATGGGAAGACAATTCAGATTCTTTTCCAAAGTCAGAACTGTCGTTCTATCTCCAAAATGGTCAGACATCAAGAGACTAGCCAAATCAGATAAAAAGGCAAACAAGAGCTTACAGATACTTTTATAATAGACATCAGAGAACTGTTAGGTCTAGAACCTGGTGACCATGTTTTCATCAAACTGGATGGAGAAAAAGATGGACAACTCCAGCTGTTGTAAAGAAAAAGAATTCATCACCCAGATCATATGTGATCAAGGCCGACAGTGGAGAGTTCAACAGAAACCTTCAACATCTACAGTTTGTTCCTCAGAAAGAACAATCAACAGAGCAAACTCTACAGATGGTGGATGCAAAACAAGATGATGGTGACTCATGGATTCCAAACTGACCACAGCCAGTCATTGCAACTAATGGACAGCCAGATGACCAAGTTGTTACACGTTCAGGTCATGTAATTTTCAGAAAACGAGTACAATTCAGAGACACCTACCAGACTGATATGTACTGAATTTCAAAGATAACATGAAAGTATACATTTTGTAAATGGTAGAAATATAGAACTAAAAGGAGTAGATGTAATGGAATGCTAAACTGTATCATGTGGTTCAGCTATCAGGTGGTGCTCTGTGTAACATACCCTCATTTAAGCTAACCTCAGCCGTACCTGGTAGTTCACTAAAGGATCTTTTGGAAGACACCTCTGGTGTATTTCTCTGAGAAGGAAACTCTGTAAGCCAGTCTATATCTGGCACAGGAGCCTGACCTGCTAGCAGCAGCCCTGCAGAGTACCATGTACAAGGTGTACATGACAAACAGGAAAGAAGCAGCAGCATGCGCTGATTAGGGCAGAATACTTTCATTTCTTTTAGTACAGTGTTTCCCAAACTTTTAACAGCTAAGCTCCCACTTCAAGAAACTTAAATGAGTCACACTTTCTGAATGTTGCCATGTGGTGTTATCTACCCATCTTATTTTATAAATGATTTACGCTACCACCCAGTGGATAGTGCTCCAAGTTTTCTCCGTAACCACGAATGTGACAAATTTAATTGTTTATTTTATTTTAGATGAGAACCAAAACTCACAGAAACCATCAACAAGTCTGTTTATGTCTCCTCCCATCCCTAACTCAGGTGGGCATACCCTACATTTTGAGAAACGCCACTTTAAAGGATGGGGTAGTGAAGTTATTCAAACTCAATTTATACCAAGATCCCTCACTCACATCCTTTAAAAAGCCCCTGAAAACTTGCCTATAATGACCAAACACCAGCCTCTGCTATATACATACCACCTGCTCATTTTGAACTGTACTATCCATTTGACAGACCCCTTGGGTTGTGGCTTCTGTTCAATTTGACACATTCACTTTACTATAAAGCATTATGGACTAAATGCTTTATTAAGATTAAATAATAAAGTAGGTCTTGACATAAACAAAATAGTTAAGATTCTTCCAACACGGAGTGGGAAGCACATATCCTCAGGAAAAAACACGTTTTAAACACTCTCAAACAGCTTTTTTTTTTTTTTTTTTTTTTTTTTAAAATATAAACCAGGAGTATTTTCTCCTACAAAAAAGGTCATTTTCCACACCCCTCAAGCCTCCCCACCCCATTACAATATTAATTATATTAGCAACTTTTCAGTTGTTGAAACATTAACAAAAGTATTACTCAGGACCCGAACTGTTTTCACCATAAAGCAGTCAGTAGATTTGCTTTGAAATTAATCAGGCCTGTAAAACCAAGGCTGTTCAAAGTTTAAATGTAGGAAAGTTTTTCACTTAAGTTGTTAGTGTTTGTGGTGCAGCCACTAGTTAACATATGGATCTTTTTCTCAAATGACTCATTAATTTCACGACAGAAATGCTCTTAATGCATCTTCCAGTCAAATATAATGTTAACTTGCTTTTTTGCCATTAGAGCAAGCAATTGAACACTTCACTCCTGACTGGTTTTTTGGCTTAAGAGTCATACTTTGAAACTGAGAACTGCTTATTTCAACAAAATACAGGTAAAACATATAATTTCAAGTGGTCTTAAGGCCAATGTAAAAATAACCAGGATTTAGTTGTAATAAATAGAAACCCAGAGTGCATCTACTGGTATTATTTTTGATATCTAATCTTTAAAATAAAATAAATTCAACAACCTAAAGCATTGCACAATAAGACAATCTGATTCCTAAGAATTCTTTTTTAAGTACTTGCATCCATGGTTAGGTCGGACAAAAAAGGAGAATTATAGTTGCAGCACCATTTGAAATGATTATGCCACATTACTTATGACTGAGGTATTTTGGCTAAATCTTTATTCCACTGCAATTAAAATCTACCTACCATTTTCCTAAATCACTAGAAATGGAAACACTGGCCACCCAAATTAAAATCTGATCATGTAAAGGTGCTGAGCTCCTCCTTTAAGGTGAAGTCAGTGGAAGATGAGGAAGCTCTGCATCTCATAGCATTGAGCTCTCAAGCAAGGAAATTAAGGTAGTTCCAACCCTCCTGAGTTCTCAGAACATTATGGTAGGACATAATCCATAGACTGTACTGTTAGTAATAGGGTGACCAGATGTCCCGATTTTATAGGGACAATCCCGATTTTGGGGTTTTCTTCTTATATAGGCTCCTATTGCCCCCCGTCCCGATTTATCACATTTTCTGTCTGGTCACCCTAGTTAGTAATGGAGGATTACTTATGTAGTAACTATGTCCTGGAGTAGATTGTTGTTAGAGTCCCACTCCTGGAGCACATATATGCTCTTAGCATATGAAGGTGAAAACTGCTGAAAAGCAGTAGTTATTTGAGCCTTGTGTATGCTTCCTTTCAGAAGTAAAAGTTCAGACCCGAGATGATATAAACAGCACAAATTCTAATCCAATTTTAGTTTCTCTCGGTTCATTAAAACTGCATATAAAAGATTCTGAAGTGAGAAAGGAGGGTGAGGAATGTGAACTTAGTAGAGTAGAACCTCAGAGTTACGAACACCAGAGTTACAAATTGACCAGTCAACCACACACCTCATTTGGAACCAGAAATATGCAATCAGGCAGCAGCAAAATACAGTACAGTACCTTGTTAAAGGTAAACTATTAAAAAAGGGGAAGTTTGGGTTTTGTTTATTTTTAATTTGACCAGGTAAGGAAACTTTCTGTGATTGTTTCATTTAAATTAAGATGGTTAAAAGCAGCATTTTTCTTCTGCATAGTAATGTTTCAAAGCTGTATTAAGTCAATATTCAGTTGTAAACTTTTGAAAGAACCACCACAACATTTTGTTCAGAGTAACGAACATTTCAGAGTTATGAACAACCTCCATTCCCGAGGTGTTCGTAACTCTTAGGTTCTACTGTAAGACATCTTGTGATATGCTGTTGGTAAGCTCCTTACACTTTCTTTGGAGTACTGTCAGTATAAATTTCCACACAAAACTGAGTTCAGTGACATACCATATTTCTAATATACAATAAAGTCCTACAAAATGTAATAGGAATTGAATCAATAGGGTTCTACATAAGTCACCCTAAAAGCCTATGTAGTTTAATAGGGAATTATATATTTTCTACAGGTTTTGTGACGATCACAGAAGAGATGTAAATTTGCTATTAAATTCAATAGAACTTGATTACTGTGTGTATCTAGTCCTCTAAGTCATGAAGATAACCTTGAGAACAGAATTTAAATAGAGGCAGAACTGTGTCCCTAAGCGCTGGCTTAAACACAAAACTTGCACCAATTGAACTAAAATGTATTACTTAAATCTAGGCCAACCTCTATGTGGAAACCCTTAAACCAATCAGTTTACTACTGGCTTTCAGAGATTTAGAACAATCATTAGGAGCTATGGAAGCTTCTGGGTGCTGACAACTTTCAACAATCTGGCCACAGCATTTAGATGTCTACATCTGGCTGACCTCTTCTGAAGAGTCTAGTGCCCCAGAGGCTACTTTACTAATTATTTATGGTCATATTTAAATTAAAAACCTTAATTTTTAATGAAGCTGCCACAGACTTTTCTGTCTGCTGCACCAGTGTTGAAGAATCCAGGAACCTTGCTGCAGAGTTTCAATCCAGTTTATTGTGAGGTGCATGGAACCTTGATCTGAATTTTCAGAAATTTCTCCTTTGGTATATGCAATATGCAGTTACAGCCTGAGTTCAGGAAACCCCATCTGAATTCATAATCTAAGTCAAAGCAAACATGGACTTCTTATGATTGATTTTTAGCTTCTTAGGGGAGACTTGTTACACAGCATCTGAAGGGCTATCTAGATACTTCTGAGGAATGAGCTCTGAGAAAGCCAGTTGTCCAGACAGGGGTACATATGGCTGCCTTGCTATTTTAAGTGTGCTACTACCATTGCCAGAAATTTAGTTGAAACTTGTGCTGAAAGACACACAAAAAAAAAAAGTACTCAGAATGGTCATTGCCTACACAGAACCTCATGTATTTTCAATTCCAATAGACTGGTCCAACAAAAATGTGCAAATAAGTACATTTTAAATGGAGAGCTGCAACCTAATCTTGTAGACTTAGGGAAAGAATTATTTTTGTTTGAGCATGGGGAAGGAACAGGAAGGAAATTTAATCCCTTCCCTACCTACTAATGAGGGGCTTCCGCTGTTCAGTTAGAGGAAGGAATTCACTTCCACCTTTAGCACGTTCTTATGAATGAGATCCTTAAAAAAGGGAGGGGAGAAGGACAGAGCAAGTTGGAGTGAAATTGAACAGGGTACCCTTTCTGAAGGGCTTCTTGGATTCCTTTGTCAGTAATAATTCTAGTCCATGCAGTAAGAAAGGAGGAAGAATAATCCCCAAAAGGGAGTTTAGGAAAAATGTATACATACATAAAGTTTAAGGTAGGGCTCTCTGCCAAACTGCCATTTGCTAGATGACATGTCAGATGAAGTGGCAACAAATGTGAGTTTTGACTTTTGATGCCTCCTTCTGTGTCTGGTAGAGAATGACTTGATACTGACCCTATGGTGCTGGGAGAAAACCAGCCTCTGCTATCTGCAAAGTTAGATTTCCAACATGAGCTTGTCTGAGAAAGACCCAAGGTACCGAGATTCCTCTGACCGGAAAGCCTTAAGTTGATTTTCTTACGATAAAGACTGCACGGATCCAAGAGGCCTAGGGCAGTGGCTCTCAACCTTTCCAGACTACTGTACTCCTTTCAGGAGTCTCATTTGTCTTGTGGATCCCCATGTTTCACCTCACTTAAAAACTACTTGCTTACAAGATCAGTCATAACCCAAAAGCGTCACAGCACACTATTGCTGAAAAATTGCTGACACTAATTTTACCATATAATTATAAAATAAATCAATTGGAATATATATATTATACTTACATTTCAGTGTATAGTATATAGAGCAATATCAACAAGTCATTATCTATATGAAATTTTAGTTTGTACAGACTTCACTAGTGCTTTTTATGTAGCCAGCTGTAAAACTAGGCAAATATCTAGATGAGCTGATGTATCCCCTGGAAGACCTCTGTGTACCTGTGGTTGAGAATCACTGGCCTAGGGCACATGGACCTCTCAGTCATTATATATGCCCATACTTCATATGTATTTTCTCATTACAGGAAGTACAGAAATTGAACTTGGGGTCCATCATCATAGACCAGTTCCCTAATGAACTGGAATGAGCAATTGGGCAAAAACAAACATTTCTTTTTAAAAATATCAATAATAATTACAACATGAGACAAAAAACTAATTTAGACAAAGAAAGAAATGACCAAGTGAAAGAGGAAGAGGAGACTGAGGATTCCCAGTCTCTCTCAGCACTGGAGTCAAAGATATGGAATAGATTTGGTGCACGGCTCTTTAAGCAACTCTCATATTCAAATGTTCAACTACATAAAAGAACACATGAATGTTTCTACTGCTTTCTAGAAGGTGCACACACTTCTAGCACAAGTAAAGATCTGTGCTGACAATTTTTTTTTTAAAACCTCTGAAAACAAAACTTACAAGACATATTCGGGAAATATACAAGAATTTCAATTTGCCAGTGAAAGACACAGAACAAACAAAATCAAATGAATGAAAAAAAGATAGATTAATAAGGCCAAAAGGGAACCACCAAGATCATCTGTTCTGAACTCCTATATAACATAGTCCATAAACATTTACTCAATAATTCCTTCAGTGAAAGAAAATCAAACTACTTATAAATATAAATGCATATGTTTATATTTAATTAGGACTATAATTAAATTCAAACAAAAAACAAAATTGCTTGAAGATTCTGAAATAAAACTAAACTGGTCTAAAATATTTGTAAGTAGTTAGTATTTCATAAGTAACTATTCCAATATACTAGTGCTGTCGACTAATCGCAGTTAACTCACATTATTACTCAAAAAAAGAATCACAATTAAAAAAATTAATGCAGATTAATCGCAGTTTTAATTGCACTGTTAATAAAATACCAATTGAAATTTATTAAATATTTTGGATGTTTTTCTACATTTGCATATATACTGTATTCTGTGTTGTAATTGAAAACAGTGTGTATTATTTTTTATTACAAATATCTGCTCTGTAAAAATGATAAAACAAATCGCATTTTTCAATTCACCTCATACAAGTAATCTAGTGCAATTTCTTTATCGATAAAGTGCAAATTAACAAATGTGGATTTTTTTTTGTTACGTAACTGCACTCAAAAACAAAACAATATAAAACTTCAGAGCCTACAAGTCCACCCAGTCCTACTTCTTGTTCAGCCAATTGCTAAGACAAACAAGTTTGTTTACATTTACAGGAGATAAGGCTGCCCACTTCTTATTTACAATGTCACCAGAAAGTGAGAACAGGCATTTTTGCATGGCACTTTTGTAGCTGGCATTGTAAGGTATTTACATGCTAGATATGCTAAACATTCATATGCCCCTTCATGCTTTGGCCACCATTCCAGAGGAGATGCTTCCATGCTGATGACACTCGTTAAAAAAAAAAGCGTTAATTAAATTTGTGACTGAACTTCTTAGGGGAGAATTGTATGTCCCCTTATCTATTTTACCCACATTCTGCCATATATTTCACGTTATAGCAGTCTCGGATGATCACCCAGCACATGTTGTTCATTTTCAGAACGCACTCACTGCAGATTTTATAAAACACAAAGAAGACACCAAAGTAAGATTCCTAAAAATAGCCACAGCACTCGACCCAAGGTTTAAGAACTGAAGTGCCTTCCAAATCTGAGAGGGACGAGGTGTGGAACACGCTTTCAGAAGACTTAAAAGAGCAACACTCTGATGAGGAAACTACAGAACCCGAACCACAAAAAAAGAAAATCAACCTTCTGCTGGTGGCATCTGACTCAGATAATGAAAATGAAAACACGTCAGTCCGCACTACTTTGGATGGTTATCGAGCAGAACCCATCACCAGCATGGACGGACGCATGTCCCCGGGAATGGTGGTTGAAGCATGAAACGACGTATGAATCTTTAGCGCATCTGGCACAAAAATATCTTGCAACATCGGCTACAACAATGCCATGAGAACACCTGTTCTCACTTTCAGGTGACATTGTAAACAAGATTATCTCCTGCATATGTAAACAAACTTGTTTGAGTGATTGGCTGAGTGAACTTGCAGACTCCAAAATTTTACACTGTTTTATTTTTGAATGCAGCTTTTCTTTGTACATAATTATACATTTGTAAGTTCAACTTTCATGACAAAGAGATTGCACTACAGTACTTATATTAAGTGAATTTAAAAATACTATTTCTTTTGTTTTTTTTACAGTGCAAATACTTGTAATCAAAAATAAATATAAAGTGAGCATTGTACAGTTCATATTCTGTGTTGCAATTGAAATCAATATATTTGAAAATGTAGAAAACATCCAAAAATATTCAAATAAATGGTATTCTATTATTGTTTAACAGCATGATTAATCGTGATTAATTTGTTTAATCGCTTGACAGCCCTACAATATACTTTTCTTCACTTTCAAAAGACAGTCAGCATAAGCGTTAATAGTTGGCATCTTTATTGTCTAAAATATATTTAAAAAGCATCAACCTTTTCCACTATGATGAGGTCTCCAACTTGTATGTCTGAACTCTTAACTTGCACTTTACCTTAAAAAAAAGGAGAAGTTTAATCAACTTAAGAAAATATCAGCAAAATCACACGAACACAAATTGTACTTCAAGAGAATATTACTGTTTTGGGAAAATAACATTAGGGCTGAAAAAGCACATGGAGTTTTTCAACACATCTAGTACAAACCAGTTCTGGTCCTGACCAAGTCAGAAGTAATTACCTGTATTGCTGCAGAGTGCCCTAACTGAAATGAGCTGCTCGTCAAAGGCCAGTTACAAGTGGGCAGCTTTATACAATCACTAAAGTCATTGTTGCAATTGGCTGTGACTGACACTAATGCTGGCAGTCACAGTGGAGCAGATACACCAAGCTTTCAATGGTATAAACAATTAACTACTCTCTCATTTCAAAAGAAATACTTCTAGATCAGGAAGTTTGCAAAATAACTCTCTATCTTTTATCTGTCTGAAGTTAGAGGACTTCACTCTCCAGAGCCATCAGTCCAGTAACTGCTATGAATGCTAAATTAATATTTTAAAGAAAAACTCAACATTTATGTAATAATTTAAATCTTTAGAGCACTTTACAAACATTAACCAATAAATGCTCACACCAAGGTAGGTAAGGTAGGTAAGTTTCATTAGCACCATTTGATGGGTGCATAGAAAAGGCAGAGAGATTAAGTGACTTGCCCAAGGCCACAAAATGAATCATTGGTGGGCCTGAATTAAGAGTTCAGGAGTTCCTGTATGCCAGCCCTGTGCTCAAACCACCAGATAATATTGCTTTCCCGAAGGACCAAAAACACACAGACATACCTTGAAAATAGAAAGACTAACGCATCAAGTATTTATACCCTCTTACAAGAAAGAACTTCAACAGATATCAAGTTTTGCAACCCCTAACTAAGCAGAGAATTTTTTATTTTATATATAATATACATAAATAAAAGCTCAAGAATTGAAATACACAGCTAGACAACTGCAAACTTCTGTTTTCCCCTCAAATTTGATAGATTGAACTGGTATCATGTAGCTTACAATCAGATACTGATAATTATCGCCATTCCTCACATGTATTAAAAATAAAACCTTTTGGGGAATGAACACAAAGTGAAATTCTTGCACTATAACAAAAAAACTAGAAAAGAGTAATAAAACATGAATTTATTAAAACAGTACATTAGCAGTTTAAAATATTAACTAAGGAAAAGAAATATTATGGAAAGTAGGTTATTAATGCATGCAAGTTGTTTCATCTATCAGTGTGTAATTAAACAAAACAGAAAGGAAAACCAAATTGCAATCCAGAGAGCCAATTCTGCAAATCTTTATTTACCTGTGAAATCCCCTTATGTGAATTCAATGTAATTGCTCATGTGAGTAAGCAAAGATTTGCAAGACTGACATCAGCAATAAATATGTTTTGAGCAATTTTTGAAAACAAGTATTTTTAACTCTAAACATATAAATTGGTGATGGCTTAAAATTTGGGTGTCAGTCTAATTAAAAATAAATGAGCACAGCTCACTGAGTTATCATCCTTGAATACACTTTTCACAGCATCAGGATTTCTAAAACATGGAAACATCTGAAAAGAGAATTAAGAATTTTGTTTGAACTGAGCATATCCCTCTTCAAGAATGCCAGTCTTCATTACTGACTGATAAGAATCTTTTACGTATGTTTCCATTCCTGATTGCTATCAAACACCCCTCACCCTTATTTTTTTTTTAAATCACATCTTCATGCCGACCCTTAGAACCAGGGCTTTGGAGCTGTGCTCCGGCTCCGCTCCAGCTCCAGGCAAAAACCTGTGCAGCTCCACCGCTCTGGAGCGGCTCCACGCTCCAGATCCGGGCTCCGCTCCAAAGCCCTGCTTAGAACTCTACCACATCTTCAACAGTTGAAGGAAAAAAGTATCCCCTGACAGAGCAGATGATTGAAATAATTAATGCTTCATGCCTGCAGTTTTTCTGAGATGTCCAGCAGGAATTTCAAGACAACAGTGAATGTTTTCTGCGTAATAATTTTAGTCTGAATCAAGTCTACTAGCAGCACTAAGATCAACCACTAATATAATATTTTGACTATGCATCAATATGGTAAAACGCTACTACTTTGCACTAGCCAGTGAAGACCCTTTACAGATTACTGAATATTGACAATTAGTAAGTAACAATTAAAAGAATCAACAAAGTGGACCATAACATATACTTAACTAATTTATGCTAACAAGTTTCTAACACTATTAAAATATATCACAGTAAATATGCAATTTTGTGGAAGTAATTAATTCTTAGTAATGTGACCTTAGAATCTTTGAACGTGAAAATGGCCACGTTTTTGTATGAAATATCAAGATTTGGGTCAGTGACATGCAGACTATTAATGAAAGCTAATTCAGTAATTGTTAAACAGATGTGTTCTCATCTGTTGAAACAGTCCAAAATATCCTTCAATTGTTTGTTCTATTTTGCATTAATGTATTTTTTTAAGTCAAATTAGGGCTCCCAAAACTTAGCAAGTTTAGGTTCAGTAACATTAAGGGATATCTTAGGAAGCTGTACTTATTTTCAAGACTTCAAATTCACTTTCTATTTTTTAGTCACAGCAAATCTCTTGTTTTAGTTGGTTCCCACACTTTTTCCATCTACATTGCAGCCCTTTATTTTCTTCAAATTTTACAGCATATATATCCTAGTGTGTGAAAAAATCCAGTTGTAATAACTAATTAATACAATGTGACAGATATGGGAGTTGTAGCCTTAGACCTATGCCCTATATTCTGTCATTTAAGGCCCAAAGCATCCAGGGACACCAATCATATTGCCACTAATAGCACTCTTATTCAGTTTAAGGCTTTGAATTTGCCCTCTGTGGAATTCCCTCAGCCCCTCCCCCCCAAAAAAATCATGTTCTACTGGTAGCTACGTAAAGGATCAAAGGCCATTAAGTCTCACAAATAAGGAAAAGGAAAAGATGCAAAATCATCACAGTCTGTTATCATCACAGGGGTTATCTTAGGCAAGCAAGAAGTAACTAAGGTTGGCTGTAGGTATGTAGGATAGAACTTTCATATAATTTCACAGAGTCCTAACAAATCCTGGAAACTTTACTGTTCATAATGAGTTACCTAGACCATCACTTCAAGTTTAAAGGTAATATTAACATAGTAAGTCATTAATATTAAACAGTAGTGCATTTTGTGGAATGTCTTATTATACATTTATAATTTTATATTTCATGGTCATAGTTGAAGAAAACATGCTTAAATTTTGGTCTGTAGATCACAGATGATTATTTCTTCAAAATGAATTGGAAGACAGATAGGACATAGCAATGTCCTGTTAAAAGACATCAGTAGAACATGGCTCAGTAATACAAAAAGTAGTTTAAAAACTTGAAACATCTACAAAGAATACTTTCCTTAGTCTATCAGAAGGAAGAGTCATTATATACCATTTCAGAGAACATTAAAATAATGCAATATTACATCTTTAGTGAAGGCACATTTAGAGAAAAAACATGTTATTCACTGCATAAATTATTTTTGCAAACTATTTTTCCCTCTAAAAACATCTCACTAGCTAAAACATTCTTTACCATCTGTGTAATTACCAATAAAAAGTCCAAAGCTGTCAGAAGTGGCTGCGCATCTAGACTTTATAGTCCACCAAGGCGCAAGCCTTTCGCCTAAAGCGATATGCAGAATTGCGCAGAACTAGAACGCAGAAATAAGTGTCTATAGTAATTCATTATACTCTGAAGATAAAGACTTTTGAAGTGAATTGCAATGATTTAAAAACACTAATAAATATTTCATTTGTGCTAACAAGTATTTCCTACTAAAGACCCTAAAAGCAAGGTAAATAAAATATGCAGTTGGTGTAATAAAAAGGACACCATTCACCTTTTTATGGCACATGTTCTCTAATACATAAATATTATGCTGATAAAATAGTAACCTTTCTATGAAGATAGAATTTGCCAATAATATGACATGTGATTATATGATTTCTCATGCATTGTACTCTACTTTAAGGACTACCCCTTTCTGAGCTGGTCATAGCCCCTGCCCCTAACCACTAGTATAACAACTCTTGAATGGAAAGTGTTAATGAGTGCGGTGTTTGAAAATTTTACCAGACACCTACTAACCTAAGTACTCAACCTACTAATTAGAGTATATATGAAAAAAAAAAAATGGGGAGATGGGGAAAAGGTTAAAAGCAAGTACCATTCAAAGCCCCTGGACAGGATGCTGGTATTTCTACTAGCATGCTGTCACTGGGACTTTCTTTCAGGCTCTATCTTTCATATGGAGCCCATGGTTAGTATGTGTAACCAGTTTAGAGGTACAGGGAAAAGGAACTTCCTATATTTTCTCCCCAGTCTACTGCCTCTTTTCTGATGCAATGGGAGAATAGGGCCTGACTACACTTACTCACCCAATCTTCTGACTGCTACAAACGAGGAAGGAAAAAGAGACACAGTTACTCTATCTCCTCCAGACTGATTTTAGAGTCTTCCCGCGCATAAGTAATTCCAGTGATTGCCTCGGCTGCCATTCATAACTTTCCCAAGCAGCAGGATGAAATTAACATTATTCTTGACAATGCAAACTGTGTCCCAAGGGTTCTGAATAGTAGAAATGAAGCTGACTACCAACATGAGGGCTTTCTGTTTGCAGATTCAGGAAGGTATCACATGATCAATTCACATGTGACAGGTTCTGTTTAACTTCACAAAGACCAGATTTCCTTTTTAAGTTAAGAGTTTAAGTTTGGTAGAAATGGAAGGCTTTCGTCACCTTTTTCACTCATCCCAGGCTAGTGGGTTTTCAAGTCAGATAAATGTGGATCTATGCAAGATATTATGAATTAGAATTAAGAATTTCCACTGAGATGAAAAACCAATTTCTGAAGTTAACCAGAAAGAAAAACAAAGCAGTGATGTACATCCACAGCGCAATGATCATATAAGTCTGTTAAAGTTTTCTATTTTCTAGTCAACAAAATAACTAGTACCACTTTTAGGAAAGTGGAGAAAATTCCAGAATTATGTAGCTTATTGCTACATAATAAAAAATACCAATTGAAATATGTTAACATTTCATCTCTCTAAAGATGTAAACATTACTACATAGATCTCAATTCTTAAAATTACAGTGTTAATGAGATGCCTCAGTATGACAAAACATTCAGGCTCCGTAAGGAAACCTTAATATTTGTTAGGTACTATGTTTATAGTACACTGAAATATAATTGCAACTTGGAAAATTATTTCAAAAAGGTTAGAAAAAATATGAAATTGTTCCTATTTTAAGCAACTGAATACATATAAAAACGGTCCACAGAGAAACACATGCCACAAAACAGAGCAGTGACATTGCACCAGACAAGATGAAAAGCCTGAACATCCTGGTTTACAGAAAGAGCATGACCTGATGGGGAAGTAAAATAGAATATTTTGTTGCAAGACAGTTGTAAGACAATAATTGTTGCTAAGACTAATCTACACTAGAAGTGCTGCTGTAGCACGTCTGGTGAAGACGCCCTATGCCGATGGGAGAGAGTTCTCCCATCAGCATAATAAAACCACTTTCATGAGAGGCGGTAGCTATGTCAGCGGGAGAAGCTCTCCCACCGACATAGTGCTGTCCACACCGGCGCTTACTTCAGTGTAACTTAGTCGCTTAGGGAGGTGGTTTATTCACACCTCTGAGCAATATAAGTTACATTGACATAAGTGGTAGTGTGTACAAGCTCTTAGAAAGTTAACCAAGCACCCCACTATCTAACTTCGGGAACTGATAGTACTAATTGACCTACAGCTAGCTACTTGTTGCTGAAGGTGATTTTTCATTTAAAAAGGAATGAGCAAGATTATGTGTCAACCAGTAGGGAGTGGAGGAACAGGAGGATGGCTCCTGCATCTGTCTGTGCAACTGAAGTGACACTGGCTTCAGGGACACATATAAGGAAAATCCCATCAGCATAATAAAACCACTTCCATGAGAGGCGGTAGCTATGTCAGTGGGAGAAGCTGCTTGAAACGTAATGAGCAGAACCAAGCTTGTCAGTCACTGGCAGGGTGGGAGTGACCTAGCCCTTGTTCCTTTTAATTAGACTACAACTATCAAAGTTTTCTATTATCTAAAACACAAAAATAACTAATAGCACTTCTAATAAATGGGAGAAAATTCCTAGCTATTGTAGCCCTGGCATACTACGCCTAATAAGTTATTTAGGCCTTTCCAAGAAGTGATTATTAGGTCCATAGGCGCCCCACCAATTTTCCTCTGGAGTATTTCAATGACAACAGAAGCTGCTTTGCTCACGCACTGCTCTACAGGTATGGAGCTACGTGTGCCAAGAAAAACCAAACAAAACACACTATGTCCCATTGCCTGGGATGAGAAGTAAAGGGTATCTAAGGCCTGGTCTACAGTATGTGGTTATTTCAGAATTAGCCGAATTAATTCGAAATGAAACTGAAACCATCCACACGACCAAACCGTTTTTTTCGATTTAAAGGGCTCTTTAATCCGATTTCTGTACTCCACCTCAGCAAGTGGAGTAGCGCTAAAATCGAGATCGCAGTTACAGGTACTGTGGATGCAATTCTATGTTATTGGCCTCCGGGAGCTATCCCAGAATGCTCCCTTGTGACTGCTCTGGACAACACTCTCATCTCTGATGCACTAGCCAGGTAGGCAGTAAAAGCCCCGGGAACTTTTGAATTTCATTTCCTGTTTGGTCACCATCAGCACAGGCGACCATGCAGAGTCCACCATCACAAGAGACCACGCAGTCCTGGATTCACAGATGAGCTCCAGCATGGTCCGAATGGGAGGTACTGGATTTCATCGCATGTTGGGGGAGACGAATCTGTTATGGCAGAACTACATTCCAAAAAAAGAAACGCAAATACGTACGCTAAAGTCTCCAGGGCCATGATGGAAAGAGGCTACTCCAGAGACACAGAGCAGTGTCGTACAAAAATCAAGGAGCTCAGGCAAGCATACCAAAAAGCCAGGGAGGCAAACAGGTTCTCTGGGTCACAACCCCATACATGCAGCTTCTACCATGAGCTGCATGCAATTATGGGGGGTGATGCCACCACTACCTCACCACTGTCCGTGCACACCTGCAAGGGGGGAGTTGCACGGAACGAGGAGGATGAGTTATTGGAGGACGAAGAGGAGGACAGTGCACAGGCGGCAAGTGGGGAATCAGTTTTCTCCCCTAGCCAGGAACTAGTCTTAATGCTGGAGCCAACAGCCTCCCACAACTCCAAAGGCGGGCTCCTGGACCATGACCCTGGAGAAGGCACTTCTGGTGAGAGAGCCTGATCAGAGCGACGTGGTGGGGGGTGGAGGGAACCCAGCCGTGCTGGGCTGTTCGCGTTTAGTATAAAGGGCTCATCCCTGCTCAGAGCCTCATAGGAGTCATGTGGTAGGTGGGGGGGGGGGAGGGAATTGTATGTAGCTATCATCCCAGAGAGCCTGCAGGCCTCCTTTTATATGGCAAACCCACCAGGCATTGCTTGCTATGGGAAAGGGGGCCTGGCTGTTTGAAAACACTGAAATGAATGCAGAAGAAGCAGAACCCCACGTGCCCCTAGGGCTTACCATGGCTGACTGCAAACTGAATTCTGTTGCCCGGCCGTGTGTGATGGCTTACTCACACCAAAGTGGCAGGCACTTCAGTATAAGAGGCAAAATGCGACCTTGTACAAAAAGAACATGTGCTGTGTACTATGAATTGCCTGTTTCACTGAGAAAGAGTGTCCCCTTTGTTCTCTAAAATGTCACTTAAAATACTACCCTCCCTTTTTCTCCTCCCGCAGGTGCAAATGTTTCAATGTGGCCCCTATCTACTCCATCTGAAAGGCTGGTCAAGATTAGAAGGCGGAAAAAATGAACTCGGGACGACATGTTTACCAAGTTCATGCAGTCCTCCCGCACTGATAGGGCCCAGCTGAAAGTGTGAAGGCAAACAATTGCAGAGTCCCGTAAAGCGTTAAATGAACATGAAGAGAGGAGGGACGCATGCGATGAGAGCAGGCAGGATGCTATGGTCAAGCTCATGGGGGAGCAAACTGACATGCTCCGCTGTATGGTGGATCTAATGCGGGAAAGGTAGCAAGACCACAGACTGCCACTGCACCCCTGTATAACCGCCCTCCCTCCTCCCCAAGTTCCATAGCCTCCTCACCCGGATGCCCAAGAACACGAGGGTGGGGGGGGAGGAGGGAAGGCTACAGGAACCCACACACTCAAACCCAGATGATTGCACAAGCAGCAGAAAGCTGGCATATCCGAAATTTTGATTTGGTTTCTGGACTTGTCCTTCCCTCCTCCTCCACACTCCCCCCCCAGTCTATCTTCTGATTTCTCTCAATGTGTTGTGCAACAAATAATAAAGAACGGTTTTTAAACAATTGTGACTTTATTTCCTTTCATATATATATATAGGGGGCGGGTAACTTCAAGAGAAACAAACAACTGCCACACCGTACCCTGGCCAGTCATGAAACTGGTTTTCAAAGCTTCTCTGATGTGCAGCACGCCCTGCTGCACTCTTCTAATCGCCATTGTCTGGCTGTGCAAAATTGGCCACCAGGCGAGTTGCCTCAACCTCCTACCCCACCATAAATGTCTTCCCCTTACTCTCACAGATATTGTGGAGCACACAATAAGCAGCAATTACAATTAGAATACTGGTTGTGCTGAGATCTAAACGAGTCAATAAACTGCGCCAGCGCGCTTTCAAAGATCCAAAAGCACATTCTACCAACATCCTGCACTTGCTCAGCCTATAGTTGAACTTACTTACTACCTTACTAATGTCCAGGGTGCCTGTGTACGGCTTCACGAGCCATGGCATTAAGGGGTAGGCTGAGTCCCTGAGGATAACTATAGGCATTTCAACATCCACAACAATAATGTTCTGGTCTGGGAAGTCCCTTCCTGCAGCTGTTCAAACAGACCAGAGTTCCTGAAGATGCGAGCGTCATGCACTTTTCCCAGCCATCCCACGTTGAGGTGGGTGAAATGTCCCTTGTGATCCACCAGTGCTTGCAGCACCATGGAAAAGTACCCCTTGCGGTTTACGTACTGGCCGCCCTGGTGTTTCGGAGCTAAGATAGGGATATGCGTTCCATCTATTGCCCCGCCGCAGTTAGGGAACCGCAGCGCATTAAAGCCATCCACAATGGCACATTTCCCAAAGTCACTACCCTTGATAGCAGCTGGTCAATGATTGCATTGGCTACTTGCAGCACAGCAGCCCCCACAGTAGATTTGCCCACTCCAAACTGATTCCCAACTGACCGGTCGCTGTTGGGCGTTGCAAGCTTCCACGGGGCTATGGCCACTCGCTTCTCAACTGTGAGGGCTGCTCTCATTTTGGCTTCAGCGCAGGGGACAGCAAGTCACAAAGTTCCATGAAAGTGGCCCTACGCATAGGAAAGTTTCACACTTCCCTTTTCTTTACACTCATTTCCCCTTCTCCTGTTTTGCAGGACTGTCCAAGGGAAGAACTAATCCCACAACTCTTCTGAGAATTATCTCAAATATTCTAGAGCAAAGAGTTTGCCTTAAGTCTATTCTTTCTGGACCATGGCTTCTGACTAAAACAGATGGCCATCCTCTAAGAAGAAGAAAAGAAGTTTTCCAGATTTTTCCTCAATGTTATGATATTCCATGCTTCACAGCTTTAGGCTCATGATACTAGAGAGTGGGGAGACAGCTTAGAAAGGAAAGTGGGACTATAAAACTCCTGAAAGAAGATGCAGTACAGAGAGGTTAAATGTGTTTTGCGCCTTCTCTAGCTGGATTATTATGCTTTGCTTTTGACAGCTCTTCCAATTAAAGGGAAAGAGAAGAGGCATCTCTGAACATAAGGACATAAGAATGGCCCTAATGGGTCAGACCAATGGTATTTCCTTTTATTTTAAACTTACTGCCTATTAATTTCAATGACCCCTTCTTCATTTGTTTTGGGAAGGGGTAAATATCACTTCCTTGTTCACTTTCCCCACACCATTCATGATTGTACAGACCTCTATAATATCCTCCCTCTTAGCTGTTTCTTTTCTAAACTGAACAGTCCCAGTCATTTTAATCTCTCATCAAACAGAAGCTATTCCATATCCCTAATTATTGTTGTTGCCCTTTTCTGTACTTTTTCCAACTCTACATTTTCTGAGATGGGTGATAAGAACTGCATGCAGCATTCAACGTGTGAGTGTACCATGGATTTATATCTTATTATCTATCCCTTTCCTAATGGTTCATAACATTGTTAACCTTTTTGACTGCCACTACACATTGAACAGATGTTTGCAGAGAGTTATCCATGGTGACTCCAGAGTTATCCATGGTGACTCTTTCTTGAACAGTGACAGCTAATTTAGAACTCATCATTTTGTATGTATAGTTGAGATTATGTTTTCTAATGTACACTACTTTGTATTTATCAACACTGAATTTCATCTGCCAACATTCATCTGCCTTTATGCACTTCATCTGAGCTGACTGCTCTGAGGCAAGACATCCCTGCGCCAATCTAGCAAAAAGTGGTCTTGTAAGATACGTAGTTTCTTTAGCCTCAGAATATGGACCTAGTGTCTGATCACAGGAAGTGTAGGGCTCCATCCACACATTCCATAATATGGGAAGAAGAAAGGCAAATTTTTCCTTTCTACTTTCTCTATTTTTGCCCACCAAGAAGTGTTGAAGGGGGAGTAGTTGTTGCAGTGCCTAACTGAAAGAAAAGGTGTAAAAAAAACTCACAGATAAACCTGAAGCCTGGCTGCACAGCTCTGAAAGGACTTGATCACTTTTACATGCATCAGTTTTTGCTCTGCAGCAAATACATCTGGAAAAGCTTCCCTTAAACTGAAGAGGGTGAACAAAACTGATGGGATCTTCAGTGCCTGGGCCACTCCCATTCTGCTAGAGACTGACAGGTCTGGTCATTCCACTCTTAAGCCATGGCAGTCTGAAGACCTATTAAGGATCTGTAGCCCTTTCTATCTAGAAGACAAATTACCTTTATCGACTAGGACTTTGTTTTCGTAACAGACTAGGACAAGAAAATGAAAAATGTAGAAACCAGTTTAAGACATTCAAAAAACAGGCTAAGAAAGTAAACAAGAGACACCTGAGAAGATGAGTTCATGTGAAGGATATGGAAGACAAATGCATATTTGGCTCACCTATCTAAGAAAATCCAAGAATCTACTGATATTTAATCTCCTGAAACAAAGGAAGTGACAGAGAAGACCAATCTTAAATAGCACTTTTTATCAGCTCCGGATTCTCCTTATCCTATATATAACTAATAGCTAAGGCTTTTTTCTGGAACAGGCAGCCTAGTACATAGCAGTGAGTACCACTGACACTGAGAACTCTGATTCAAGACATTTTCTGATTAAAAACAAAAGCTCCAAAACATCAGCAAGTCTTAATGGGAGACCAGCATCCTGTAAAGTTGACATTTCTTATGCGAACAACTACAGTCAGGTCATAAGTTGACATTTCTTGGCTTTTTACTTGTCAGTTCACACTACCCAAGGGATAAGTCTTTACATAAATATCCCCCAGAGGTACTGAAAACAAAGTGTTTGACTATGACAATACTGCATATAGAGAGGCATTCATAAGTAATTCGCCCCGCAGTAGCCTCTTTTTTTGGTACATGTACTCTAAGCCCAAAAGTAAATTGCACAGCAACACAACACTATTACAACAACTGGATCAGCTAAAAGTGATTTTAAGAAAGAGAAATCAAGGAGAAGGGAGGATTGTTAGAGGTCAATGGAATGGATTCAGAATTCATCAACTCCCACTTTTCCTATCGACTTATATGTCCCTGGGCAATCTGCTTAACCTCTCTTTACCTCAGTCTTCACATATCTGAAATGAGAGCAATACCACCTACCTCAAAGGGGAGGTCTGAAGTTTACATGCTTGTAGAGCAATTTGAAATTGTTGTATAGATGATGCTATATAAATGGAGCATATTTTTAAAGTGCAGTTCTACTAAAAAAAGTTAATGTCTAAAAATGTCATCAATTTTCATATTTTATTGGGTCTTACGATCAGGTGTGCACAATTAAAAAATATTTTATTTTCAAAATAAGCTTTGCAAATTTAATCTAGAATAAGAAACTGAATTTCTTCATTCTCATGAATCATTGCTGCTAATAAAAATTCTCCAGGCCAAATCCTAAATTATACCTATGCTAATTATGTTTACAGGTGTAAGTATCTAATGTAATCGTTGATTTTGTCATTATCCACAAAAATACGCTTTTTCAATCCTGCTATGCTCTTCACCTCAGTTGTTGCTTCTGGCAACGAATTCCACAGATTTTGTGGGTTTTCTAAAAGTATTTTCTTTTGCCAGTCTTAAATTTCTTGTCTTTCAATATAATTGAATGTCCCCGTTATTACTGTCTTATTGGAGAGGGTAAAAAGGATTTACCTGCCCTATTCTCTTATTTATTTTATATACCTCTATCATGTGCCCCTGTATTATAGTCTCCTTTCTAATCTAAACTCCCCATATCTTTTCAATCTCATTTCACAAAGCAGTTTTTCCATGCCTCTAATCATTTTCTTAGCTCAGTAGTTGCACCATAGTTAAGGTTGTGATACACAGTTCAGTTTTAACATGAGCTTTTAATCTTTATTTTGTAACTATCTAATTGAAATAAAAAACAAAACAGAATAATAGTCATTAGTCACTAACCTATTCTGTAACTGTTTTTCTTCAAGATGTGTTGCACATGTCCATTCCACTATAGGTTTGTGCACACCCAGTGCACTAGAAACAGAGATTTTTCCCTTAGCAGTACCTGTCGGGGCAGCACATGTGCCCTTAGCACTCTCCTACTGCTGTTCAATTATATAAAGGACAGCACTGTCCCCAATCCTCTTCCGTTCCTTCTTACCTGATAGAGATTCTGATATAAAGGGGAAGGAGCATGACACATGGAATGGGCATGGGCGACACATCTAAAAGAACAACAGTTACAGAATGGATTAATAACCATTTTTTCTTGTTTGAGGGATTGCATGTATACATTACACTTCAGGTGACTCACAAGCAATTCAATCCGGCAGAGGGTTTCAGAGTCTACCTGAACAACGACTGTAGAACTACTTGTCCAAATTTTGCATCCCCTCTGATACAGCACAGTGACTTGTAAAAGTATGCACTAATGACCACGTTGCAGATTTACAAATGTCCCTGAGAAATACCTCAGTCAGGAAAGCTGTGGAAGCTGCCTGGGCTCTTGTGGAGTTTACAACCACCCTGCTTGGTGGAGGTACTTTTGCAATGTCACATCACAGACTTATGCAGGAAGAAATCCAGGATGAAATCTTTTGCGTAGAGACCAGAAGGCCTTTTATCCTGTCTGCAACTGAAATACACACCTGAGATGATCTAAATGATCCTGTTCTATCCAAGTAAAAAGACAGTGCTCTTCTGACATCAAGATCTGAAGTCTTTCTTCATCCTTATGAGAATTGGGTTTAAGGACAGCATGTCAGTAAGTATACTGCTTTATTGAGGTGGAACGCAGAGACCTTAGTACGGAACATCTAGGAGGATATAATATACCTTGTCCTTATAGAGCACTGTGTAAGGAAGGTCCATGACCAATGGTGGGTGAAATGCAGAGATAGATGCCAGGTGAACTCTAAATGAACTAGTTCTCCCCCAGGTCAGAGACCCTGTGGGTTGGGGGATGGGTTTTTGGTTTTTTTTTTGCCTTCCTCTTCAGCATGGGGCACAAATCATTTGCTGGTTTAAACTAGAGTAAATAGTGGATTCTCTGTAACTTGAAGTCTGTAAATCATGATTTGAGGACTTCAGTAATGCAGCCAGAGATTATGGGTCTATTATAGGAGGAGATGAGTGAGGTTCTGTGGCCTGCAATACTCAATAGGCTGCCTGTAGGCCAAATGAGGCCCACCAAGGCTTCCTGTGTGGCCTGCAAGTTCACCTTAAAAAATGTTTATAATTAAATTCACGAACCGAGATGCGCTGCCTATCGTTTGCCTAGGACTTCTTCAATAAGTAACTTAGTGACAGTACTTAATTTGTAATGAAAGAGGTGCTGTGGCACTGCCCTGGCATAAGTTAAGCACTGGCTGGGTGGCCGGAGAGCAGCAGCTGCTGGCCAGGCACCCAGCTCTGAAGGTATGCCATCACCAGCAGTAGCGCAGAAGTAGTAAGCATGGCAACACACCATACCATGCCACCCTTCCTTCTGCCCTGCTGCTGGCGGCGGTGCTGCCTTTAGAGCTGGGCAGCCAGAGAGCAGTGGCTGAACTGGCCAGGAGCTGAGAGGTGCATGGGCTATGAACTGTCATGCCTAGGAAGTGCCAGGTCTCAGCCCCGGCAAGCCCCAGCACAAATTAAGCACTGCTTACTGGATCTTGAGTTCTCGCGATAGCACTGGCTATGCTTGAGCTAGGACGCTACCTGTTTTTTCCATAAGTGATGGAAATGGAATAAAAAAGGAATGCAAGTGGGAGTAAATGTTGCAAAGTCGACAATGAAAGCCGAGCCTTTTAACCCAAACTGGACAGTGGATTTTTTTAGTATTATGCCACCTCATTTAAATGCAAAAGCTTTGTATTTAATATGCCAAATCACTGCACCCATCTATATAGTCGTCAACATGAGGCACCACTCTGAATCATCGCACAGTAACTTCAACGCAGCCCATCCTCCTGGCAATGTTGGAAAATGTGATGAAATTAAAAATCTGAAGTTTTTGTATCACACTTAAAACATCATTCTCAGAACATCAGCAACTATAAAGGAAAAGCAATAATTGCTTTTCTTCAGATAATGCTAAATACTAGCTAAAAAGAAAAAGCCTTTCCTGGATGCTGAGCTTCTGAAGGAGTGCACCTTGGAAATGCTGGAGGAGCTTTTTGTCAGAGATAAAAACAAAGATGACATTGTGAACCATTTGAAGCAAGTTCCCTTGTCTGATTCCACAGTAGTGAGAAGACTGGAGGTAATTGTCAGCACTGCTTTCTGATTTAAAAAATGCCAAATGCATATCTCTTGCAGTGGACAAATCAAGCGATTTAAGTGACACTGCCCATCTATCGCTGTTTGTTAGATTTTATGACAGTGAAATTCTTAAGGAAGAATTTTAGTGCTTAATACTACTAGAAACCTACACTACAGGAGAGATTTTTTTGAAAAGGTAAAAGGCTTTTTTGAAAAAAATGGTTTTGATCTGCAGCAAGTAAACTTGCTTGTTACAGACTGAGGTCTCTCCATGACAGGGAAAGAGCAGGGCTTTGCTTCACATTTGGCAGTGATACACCCTTCATTAAATACACTGCACTGCATCATTCACCAGACTGTCCTGTGTGGTAAGTTGTCTGAGGACTTGAAAAAAAACAATGGGCATTGTGATGAGATTAGTGAATTACACATGCTCGACTTCTAGCTTGCAACATTGTCTTTTTAAACCTCTTTTACAAGACATTTCAGCCAAATACAGTGACCTGTTGCAGCACAACAACATTTGCTGGTTAAGCAGGGGGCGCTTGCTACAAAGGTTTTGTGCACTTAAAGAAATAATCAAATTTCTTTCACACCACAAGAACAACAAGGCCTACGAGTTCCTGGGATTTACAAATGATGTCCCCTCTACGTCACAGGTAGCTTTTCTGTGTGACAAGCTTTAATTCCCTCAACTTGCAGCTCCAAAGCCATGCAAGCAATATCAGGGATCTGTTTGAAAAAGTGTGTGTCTTTCAGAGGCATCTTGAAATCTTTCAGGCAGTCTTAACAGGAAAGATGTTGCACATTTCCACATTCATGTCATTGTGACAGATGCAACTTCAATGAAAATGATGCAAGAATTCCTAAACAATCTGATCGAAAATTTTAAAATGCAATTTGAGAATTTTAAAATTTCAGACGATTTGCTTCTATTTGTTCGTGATTCATTTCTTGTTTTTGCCGACAGACCTTGTCCTTCTGAAGCAAGGAACATTCTTGATTCAATTGATGAAGGTGCCTTTCGATTAGAAATGTTAAGGCTTCACAGCTCAGATATCTTGAAGGCAAAATTCAGAGAAGTAGAACTTTGTGATATCTGGATTCAATATCCTGACCAGTTTCAGAATAGCCAGAATCTAGCCATTTATCTTTAACAATGTTCAGATCAAAGTACCTTGGAGAATCTGGATTTTCTACCATGAACATTATAAAAAACAACATAGCAATCACCTGACAGATGAGCATCTTCACCAGTTCATGCATCCTGACTGCCTAAAAACCACTCTTCACAAAGCTTGCCAGAGATTGACAATGTCACACCTCCCATTAGAGATTGCCACAAACGCAGGTAATAATACTGATTTATAATCTGCTTTAAGTACTAGTGTGTCTAACTTTTATGTTAGAATCAAGGTCTTTATTGGCAGCTGAAGTCGTGTATTTTTAATTTTATTTTTTTATTTTGCCAGCCTTCTGTGCAAATGGCTTGTCTATCATAAAATTCTCAAATCAGCCTGCAATAGATCTAATTGAGTATCACTGGACTAGATTATCACAAAGGTCCCTTCTGGCCTTAAAGTCTATGAATCTATATCTTAATACTTTATGTTCTGGTTTACTAAAGAATATCACATGAGGTCTTAAATTAAAACCAGGGTCACACTGGTTATTCACATCATTGCAAAATGATACTATATATGCTGAAAATATGTTCTTGGATTCTGTATCACAGCAGAGGTGGCAAAACAGGTTTTCTGTCAGACAAGGGATGTTTATGCACCTTTGTCTGTCAAAATGTAAATAAGTATTGTCTCATTCACAGTGGGTCTCCCATCACCCATCTAAGCTAAATGCAGAGGAAACATTGCAAGAATTTAAAAAAAGAACTAACAGGTAGAGAGACACAGCAGGGAAGATAACTTTATTTTGAGAAACACTTCAAACACTTTGCTGGACTATATTTAGGGGACAAAGATGACATTCTGCAGCTAGGAATTAAACAGGCAGTGTATTTACATTCATGAAAATGAGATCACAACCAGCTGTGGATGAAGATGCTGCAGAAGGCTTCTGAGGAGATAAACTTCATTAGGTAGAAGGTTACCCTAATAAAGTTTAATCTCTAAAAAGCATGTTATGATTTTGTTTTATATGTAACTTTTTTCTCTATTATCCTTACTCACTACCTCTTGAATCTTTGATAATAAACTTCGTGTTTTCACCATAAATATAGCTCAGTGCTCTGGTATTAAGAAAAGAGCTGATCCTGAGTTGAATCAGAGAAGCTGGCATATTTACTGTTCCTTTGAGTACAGCAGACCTGGTATTTCTGAGAGTGTTCAGTGAAGAAATGGCTGGACACTACAGGAGAGCTCCTCAAAAGGACTCGGGGGCTGGGGTACACTGAGTTAATCTGTATGGCAAAGTAAGGACTGTCATAGCCCAGAGGAGAGTGCTTGGCTATCTAATAGGCTGGAGTTATCAGGGAACAGACACCCAGTTAACCACAAGCAAGTCTCCATCATGCTGCTGGTGGGGGGTGGGTACAAGGTGACCCTCAGTCCTGGGTACCCAGAGAACCTGTCACAGAGGATAGGCATAGAGCAGCTTCCCCCGTTGCAAGAGAGGGGAAGCATACATCAGGGAGCCTGGACTGTGACCTTTCCCGGAACAAAATACATGGTGAATCTGGGGTATGTATCATTTTTGGGAGCCCTTCCATGTTTTACCAGAAGCACTGGTAGGCAACATGGAAAGGAATGCTTACGTTTCCCCTTAACTTCTTATTTCTGTGCTTTTAAGGTTTTGGTTGGATGGGATGCATCCTATAAAAAAACCTTAGCTATAACTAAATAGCTGTTACTAAACAAGTTCTTGTTCGCCAATAGTATTTTGTATTTCCCTCATGACTACTTCATTTCTTTACCTGCCTTTGTAAGGGACTCTGTCTGAGGCTTTCAGAAAGCCCAAAAAAGTTATGCCACCCTGTCATAAATATAAAGGGAAGGGTAACCACCTTTCTGTATACAGTGCTATAAAATCCCTCCTGGGCACAGGCAAAACCCTTTCACCTGTAAAGGGTTAAGCAGCTCAGGTAACCTCGCTGGCACCTGACCCAAAATGACCAATGAGGAAACAAGATACTTTCAAATCTGGAGGGGGGGGGGGAGACAGAGGGTTCTGGCTGTCTGTGGGATGGTTTTGCCGGGAACAGATCAAGGATGCAAGCCTTCCAATTCCTGTAAAGTTAGTAAGTAATCTAGCTAGAAAATGCATTAGATTTTTTTTTGTTTGTTTAATGGCTTGTGACATTCACTGTGCTGGAGGGAATGTCTATTCCAGTTTTTGTGTCTTTTTGTAACTTAAGATTTTGCCTAGAGGGATTCTCTATGTTTTGACTCTGATTACCCTGTAAAGTATTTACCATCTTGATTTTACAGAGGTGATTCTTTTACCTTTTCTTTAAATAAAATCCTTCTTTTAAGAACCTGCCTGATTGATTTTTCATTGTTCTAAAGGTTCAAGGGTTTGGGTCTGTGTTCACCTGTACCAATTGGTGAGGCTATTATTATCAAGCCTTTCCCAGGAAAGGGGGTGTAGGGCTTGGGGGGATATTTTGGAGGAAGACATTTCCAAGTGGTCTCTTTCCCTGTTTTTTGTTTAAAACGCTTGGTGGTGGCAGCATACTGTTCAAGGACAAGGCAAAGTTTGTACCTTGGGGAAGTTTTTAACCTAAGCTGGCAAGAATAAGCAGGTCCCCACATCTGTACCCTAGAGTTCAGAGTGGGGAAAGAACCTTGACACACCCTGTCCTCCTGTATCCGTATTTTACTTATAGCTTCATAAATGATCTGGAGGATGGTGTGGATTGCACTCTCAGCAAATTTGCGGATGATACTAAACTAGGAGGAGTGGTAGATATGCTGGAGGGCAGGGATAGGATACAGAGGGACCTAGACAAATTGGAGGATTGGGCTAAAATAAATCTGATGAGGTTCAATAAGGATAAGTGCAGGGTCCTGCACTTAGGACGGAAGAACCCAATGCACCGCTACAGACTAGGGACCGAATGGCTAGGCAGCAGTTCTGCAGAAAAGGACCTAGGGGTGACAGTAGATGAGAAGCTGGATATGAGTCAGCAGTGTGCCCTTGTTGCCAAGAAGGCCAATAGCATTTTGGGATGTATAAGTAGGGGCATAGCGAGCAGATGGAGGGACGTGATCGTCCCCCTCTATTCGACATTGGTGAGGCCTCATTTGGAGTAATGTGTCCAGTTTTGGGCCCCACACTACAAGAAGGATGTTGATAAATTGGAGAGAGTCCAGCGAAGGGCAACAAAAATGATTAGGGGTCTGGAACACATGACTTATGAGGAGAGACTGAGGGAACTGGGATTGTTTAGTCTGCAGAAGAGAAGAATGAGGGGGGATTTGATAGCTGCTTTCAACTACCTGAGAGATGGTTCCAGAGAGGATGGTTCTAGACTATTCTCAGTGGTAGAAGAGGACAGGACAAGGAGTAATGGTCTCAAGTTGCAGTGGGGGAGGTTTAGGTTGGATATTAGGAAAAAATTTTTCAGTAGGAGGGTAGTGAAACACTGGAATGCGTTACCTAGAGAGGTGGTGGAATCTCCTTCCTTAGAAGTTTTTAAGGTCAGGCTTGACAAAGCCCTGGCTGGGATGATTTAATTGGGGATTGGTCCTGCTCTGAGCAGGGGGTTGGACTAGATGACCTCCTGAGGTCCCTTCCAACCCTGATATTCTATGTTTTAATGGTTTCTAGTAGATTAGAAAGACATGATTTTCCTTTTCAGAAACTGCTGATTTACCCCCCATCATGTGATCATATAGAAGTTCTATATTTCTATTTTTAGATATTTCAGCCAGTATACTCATTACTGATCCTCTACGATCTACTTCTCTGAATCACCTCTAGCGCTTTTGTAAAAACATAGGTAAAACATTAGTTATTCTGCCTGGAAGCAGGGCTAGAAGACAGCAAATTTTAATTAGGGAAACAGTATTTTTGTTAGCAGCTTAGCCACTTCATTCTTAAATTCCTTTCAACCTTGGATACATGCCACACAGTGGTAGTGACTTGTTGTTCTTTACTTTATCCATTTCAAAGAAGAACTGCACTTTAAAGTGGTAGCGTATTTTAAAAAAATTATTTTCCCTCATGTAACAACTGAAAATTTATAGATGTGGCACATGTAAGTTGCTATTAACAAAAGCCTTCAGATTTCTGGAACAGCTACAATTTTAGATGCTTTATTCAGCTACCAGAAATGAATACTTTGTTCCCCCTAAGCACATCTCTTGTCAGATTATGTGGAATTCATTCCTACCGGAATAACATTTCAAAAACCTATTATCACTTTTGTTATTTTAAAAACTGTTTTAACCTAAGTTCAAAAAGACAGAATGTGGATTATAAAATACTTAATAAAAAATGTTTTAACCAACCTCGTATTGTAAGCTTGCTATATAACTGAGAGTTCATTTCCTTGTCTCGCTGGTAACGTCGAAATTCATCAACTGCCTCACGCACCATTGTGACAGCCAAAACAAATCCCTGTTCAAAACATAATGATATAACACATTTCCCAAAATGGAAAATATTTTTTAAAAAATACATAAAAAGGAACATGACAGTAGGAGAAAAATGTGTATATGGAGTATTTCATCATTTTTGACAGCTCAGGGTTTTTTTTAAACCTTTTCTGTCAATCTAGTTCATCTTTACTGTAGAAACACAACTTGTGAAAACATTTTACAAACATAAGAACGGCCATGCTGGGTCAGACCAAAGGTCCATCTAGCCCAGTATCCAGTCTTCCGACAGTGGCCAGTGCCAGGTGCCCCAGAGGGAAAGAACAGGTAATCATCAAGTGATCCATTCCCTGTCGCTCATTCCCAGCGTCTGGCAAGCTAAGGCTAGGGACACCATCTCTGCCCATCCTGGCTAACAGCCATTGATGGACCTATCCTCCATGAATTTATCTAGTTCTTTTTGAACCCTGTTATAGTCTTGGCCTTCACAACATCATCTGGCAAAGAGTTCCATAGGCTGACTCTGCATTGTGTGAAGTACAAGTATTGAACAATTTTCATTTCTTGGCATATTCCAGCAAATTACAAATGATATAAAACTTGTAATTTGCTGGAAAATAAATATATATGTGCGCACTAGAGGGGAAAATTTTAGATATAATTTGTATGTTAGAAGAAATTAACATCTTTCAAATAAGTCACTGCGTTTATTTATACTATATATAAACAGCATTTTTTGCAATTTGCCTGAGAACTTATTAGCATTTGATTTAAGGATATTTGTATATTTTGACATGTGATGCTGACAATTTGTGTTTTCACAGTTATGAAAGCTTTTAATCTTTTTTAATCTTGATGTCTACTGTCATTGAATTATTTTCCGCCCACACATAATTTCCTGCAACTGAAAATTTAAATAGACAAAAAAATTAAACATGCTTAATAATAAACATTGATATTATCCGTCAAAATTATGAAAAAATTAAAAAACAAATTCTGCCAAGCCTACCTATAGTAGTGATGGGGATAATCTCATCTTGCTTCTTTTAAAAAAAAAAAGTTTATTGTCCTTTTTCTTACAAAGATAGACAGAAAAGGGTGAACTGAAGTAAACAGATGGCTAAATTGGAAAATTTGTCACTAATTTTTCCAAATTAGTTCTGGCTATTCACAGTCCTCCAAACACTGAAACAGGGCTGACCCTTTAGGTTTTGTGAAACTCCTGACCACAGATCCTTCAATTCTGGGGAGTACCCCAATTCAATTCACAGCTATGAAGGGGTAGTGCCAAACCAGGCTCCTACAAGCAGCCAGTATAATCTCTGGAAACACAAAAGAGGGAAAGCTAAGTAACAAAAGGCAGAAGAGTCTAGGGGACGAATCATGAGATATATTTACATCTAGTACTTGGCACTTAGCTCAAATCCCTAACTTATCCCTATATTATCAAAACCTCATGTTTATGTTATTTAAACCTGACTTGCCAATTAGCACCCTAAATTAGTTATATGGCCTATGTCTCGAAAAAAACCACCCAAAAACAAACGAACACCGAAAAACTGAATTTCAACCTTTTTCTTCAGGTTCCCCCCCAAAACACACACACTCCTTTAGAAATGTACACACCTTATTAAGATTGACCAGTCATACGCTAAAAACATCCCAGAGTCTTTTATGTAGTTGACAGGCTACATTGCTATCAAGCCATCTATGTAGTATTCTTTCCATAAAGATTTCACTTTCAATTAATGCCCTAAGGAATTGGTGGGGGGAGGGGGTGCCACTATTATTCTGAACTTATGGACTGTTGCCATACCACATCATATTAATGTATTACTTTTTCTTTTTGGAAGCAATGTTTCATGCAAGATCATTTTACATAATCAAAATAAAACATTGTGTACCTGTAACAGAGAATTTGCTCCTAATACTTTCAAATGTACTCGTTTTAGCTCACCAAGGGCATTAAACTCCAAAGTAAAAAGACAGGGAGAAAAATTTAACCTTTCCTGCCTGTTAAGTACATTTTGTATGCACATGAAAGACAGACATTTCAGCTTGAATTTGAATTTTTCTGGAACTCTACATACTATGTTATGACAATTCTTATTAGAACTCTTAAGAATATCATGACAAGTAGTCATTCTGTAAAATGAGAATGGGGAAAATCTGCTAAAGAAAGGTTTATATGTATAATTTTAAGATTATATACAGCTTCTGTTTACATCCAACCAATGTGATTGGTGAGGACATCAATGGATGCAAGAGCAAACAGAAGTCAATATATATAGTACACCATCCTATTTGGTTTGTCAAGTGTGTACATCTTTAAGTGACCATGGCGATCTGTTAGATGATACAGAAAAAGTGACCTATTTGGATATTAAAAGGAAAAAAATAGCTATAGAAAATATTTTAACCGCCTAAGCATTAAAGGTTACCTATTTTCGAAACAATAGTAATAGTCTCTCTTTAGCAGTAAAGTTTACTGCAAGTGGGCCTTTCCTTAAAAAAAACAAAAACCAAAACCAACACTATCCAGAAGACCTGATATAGAAAACTTCTGTGTCTTACCAGTCAATTGTGTTTATCTAACTGTGTCAGACAGTCCTCACAGTGGGATATTCCCCATTTCATACCAGCCTGGAGGCATACTGTATCTTCAAGCTCAGACTTATGTCTGCCACTCAGGAAGAACCCTCCGGACAAAAGTTTCCAAAGATCAAAAATACTTACTGTATAAATATTAAGAGGGGCAAATCAACGCGAACCACTTGCAGGAAAACTAATAAGAAATGTAAGGGTTTCCAAGAGGAATATGCTCTCCCCTTTTCAAATTACTTAACAAGCGAGCAATAGCCACACAAAATTCTGAACATATTGTATCCTCAGGAAAGGATCAGATTATCTGACATGAAGAGTCCTAAAAAGAAAATTCACAGGTAAGGCAAATTTTCCCTTCTCTGGCCCCTCCACAGCAGACTGTCTTCATGTTCAAAGCAGTTAATCATCCTTAGGGAGGGAAGATTCAGTTGAACTATGCAAAAGTTGGAAAAGAAATTTAAGAAGGCACCCCATTTACCAACTCTACATCTGCAGATAAGACGACAATTTTATGATATTTTGAGAAGTGCAAACAGACCACCACATGGTGGCCTTATAGACCTCAGTGTAAGATGTGAGTGATCACACAATTTATTATTTTATTACTATTGTACCAGGAGCCCCAAACATGCACCAGGACCCCATTGTGCTAGGCACTATACAAACAGAACAGATGATTAGTAATGTGTTTGAAAGGGGTTGTACTTGAGGGTTCAAATGCCTCTGCTTTTATTTCCTTGATGACCCTGCTCACATCCAACTTATGCCCTTCCAATTCCTTATGATGTTTGGATTCAGACAGAGGACAATACTTCTTCCTATAATATGCTGAAGATTATGGTGACCTTGAAGGCCTGGTCAGTTTGAAGAATTAACATGCCTTGATAGAATATGTATAATTGAGATTCCATAGAGACCATGCCAAGCTCCAAAAACAACCCTGACTGAGGTGGTGGTAAATAAGCAAGATAGTTGCAGTGAGAAGAGGTGGAGTAATACTGACTATATAACGGTTAGAAAAGTGGTTTAATAACTACCTGCAGCACACATTGCAAGATCATGACAGGAATTGGCACATTACTGGAGGATTAATTAAAGAGGTAGTCCTGAGGAATCTGATGTGATGGTGATCAGAGATTCTCCTTACTTTCTTACAGTGCAATATTTGCAACTGCAGCCTTGTCTTGACGAAGACCAAGGTCAGACCAACTTATAAAAACTCCAATTTTGTTTAGCTGATTTTGCCCTGGTGTATATCTTGTAATACCAACAACCGGACCACATTAAAGCAATTAATAAGGGCCATTTGCAAGATTCCTCTGAACTATCAGAGGATATTTCATGTTCTTAGAATATCAGTGACTATAGTTTATTCCACTCAGCATCTAAAGTGATAGTTTAAGCAGCACTGGATTTTAGTGTAGAGTAGAGTCTCTGCCGTAGTATATTCTTTTGACTCTGGATCTTGGCAAAGGTTCATTTCATCCAGAATTGGGTCTGAACCTGACGATCATTGAAAAGGTGACAGAATCACTATGGCCTGTTCCTTTTGCAGTCTTTTTTGCCATCTTCATCCTCAATGGTTTTGATGGAGAGAGAAGGCATAAAGGAAACATTAGTGTCACTTTGAAGACATGGGGTCTACTTCTAGACGTCCCTACTTCACATAGTACCTGTTGGTTTTCCAGGCCGATCTGGACATAAGATTAATCAGTGGGCTTTCAACCTGACTTGAGATACTTGGAAAGGATAACCAGTCCAGATTCCTTTCCCTTGGTTCTAAGTGCATCGTGCTGAACCAATTGACCCTGACTTTTCTTCTCCTTTAACATGTAAAATCCTGAGGGACAGAATGAAAGCTTCTGCTCAGGACATGATCAAGACTGCTTCCTTGAGCAATCCCTAAAGTCTTCATATCAGCTTTTATCTTATCATCTTATCTTATCATATTAAGGAGCAGTTTCTGAAGCGTCATCTGCTGGAAACAGAGAAGTAGCCTACTGGTCACAGCTCTAGACAGTTTATACCCTCCTCCTTATGTGTTACTTACATCACACCCACTGTATCTCACATGAGTACAGATGTGCTTCCCTTTCCTGGAGCCTGGTAATCTACACAGATGACTAACTATGTAGATGTTGAACAGTCTTAAGGATGAATTTAACAAGAGATGCTAATATTAGCTCCAGCCCAAGATATTTATATACTTGCAGGCTGGAAGTGAAGCAATAACTGTGCAAGGTATCCATGTATGAGACCAGCAAGCTAAGGAGCTGAACCAGGGATTTTAGTTTAGTAGAGATGTACCAACATGTACATTTAGTAGAGATGTACCAACAGAGTCTTCTCCTGTCTCTCTTCTGAAATAAACATTGTCTTGAACAGTGACTAGACAGCTCTGATACTGAGTTTAAAAGGTTGCAAATGCTTCTTCCCCTTGTTCACTTAAAGCCTTATTCCTGCAGAAAGAGCACCAGATGCTAAGTCCAGCATAACAGTGACCTGTGAAGGAATCCTGGTGAGGTCACCCAGATAAGAATAAACGGATCTCTCTTTCTCTTCAAGGAAGAGGTGACTAGGGTGTTTGTGAATACCTGTGTGGAAACGGAATCTAAAATGTATTGGAAATGTTTTTCATTGTAGCAGAATCTAAAGATTCTCTTGTGATCAGAATGAATATAATCCCCTGGAGATCTACTCGGAATATGAAAACATGGGAGAATAAATGTTGTTACACTTGATTTCAGTATTTACCTCTGAAATTCATTTATGACCTTACTGAGAAAGACCTGAAATCTAGGACAGCCAGCATGTCACTGCTTCAGTTTGATAGCACTGAGGCTCTGGTGCACTTTTGAAAACGTCCATTCTGTAAAAAACTAGCTCCATTATTAAAATGTGTAGGAGATCAACTATTACATTCTTCATATTCTGATACTATAAGAAGATTTGTTGTTGATGATGTTGGTTTGCTTTTATTTTATTTGAACTTTGTGTCCCAGGAACGAGTGTGAGATAGTTCTATTGAATCTACTTTTCTGAATAGCTCAAACACTGATTTTCCCAAGATGTTAGCCTTCCACATGGAGGCCATTCTGAAGTTCCCCCTCTTAGAGAAGTAGGATCCTCAGAATTAGGGAAAACCAAAGCTAATAAGAACTGTTCACATTCAGCAGTTTCCCAAGGAAACCCAGTCAGAGTCTTCCAACTCTCAGAAATGACTGCAGTGGTCTCTTTCTAATGTATCTTTTCAACATTGAAGGAACATCAATTTCAAAGGGAATGCCAATAAAGTAACATACTCTGGAGTCTCTCACTGGACAGAAGACCTTTATTTTCCCTTCTTTTCATCCATGTCCTGGCCTCAATGACTGCTCTGTATCTTTACTCCCCAAAGAGCCTATCAACTGAAGATTTATAAGGTTGACATTAGATGATGACTGTGAAACACATTTCCATATGAAGAGCTACTTCATGGGCCACTGTTATAAACTCTACAGTGTAGCGTAAATCTTAGTCAGTTTAAGCATTGGTCCCAACAGGAATTACTAGGAAAATCTACATACGAGGCACGGGGTTGTTAAAATGGCCTTCCAGTAGAGATTAGTCCAGCATAATCTGTGGTCACAGCCAATATTGCCAGGGTTGAAGTCAATGTATCCAAGTTGTGTCTGAACGATGATCCTATTCTCCTCTTGTCAGTTCCAAGCAAAGGAGTACTCCCAAGGAGTACTACTTCATATGGTACAGCTGCGTCCCCTTGACTAACAAGGCTATAGCAGGCTCTGCCTTACGGAAGAGCAATGAAGTCTTTTAGTGTATGTGAAATTTATGAATTTGCATGTTAGGACATTTTGCCTTAATAGAGAAAAAATACCCCTCTTAACCACACCCTTATACTGGATGAAGAGGCATTACAGGACTCTCTCAAGTTAACAAAAATTTGTGTTTTCTCCTCCAAAAAATACAGAAACGTGCAAAGACAGATCCCCTACCCTATGCATCCTTAATTCTGGGAAGTCCAGATGAGTGAGTGCTTTATCTTCATACAAGCCCTGACTCAGAGATTTCCCCTCACCTTTGGAGAATATTTGAAAACTGACTCGAGAGGTTTTTAAGACATCAACGGGAGCTTTGAAGGTAATGGAATAAGTTAATTTACAGGAAAACTGAATTTTTGTGCTGCTCCTTTAAAAGCTTGCTGAGAGGCCTTCTCCTTTATTGGTCCCTGGGCCAAATCCCTGAGGGAACACGAGGGAGAGTTACAACAGAGACTTAAAAGTGAGAGATGAGAGGCATGTTCCCTACAAGTTTCCCAAAGGAAAAGAGCAGCCATTTTTTAATCTCCTGGGGGACCCATGTAGGCTAGAAGGGGAGAGAAGACATTCTCATCCTCCAGGGAATGGAATTTGAATCATTTGAACATCCTGCCCACTGCTACTTGGTTCTGGATGAGTGGAGTTCTAGTCTCAGAATGGAGCTTTCCTGAAGCCTGTTCAACCATCTTGATATGAGCTTTGCTAACACACAAATTGCAAGCAGAGTTCCCTTGCAGCCTTCTCAACTGCCTCAACACAGACCTTGCCTACACCCCAACTAGCAGCTTCATCTTTGCCCCCAGTAACCTAACGAGGGGATTAACAATGGGGACATTTCTTGCATTCAGTTTTCCCTTGCTGCTTGCCTTAGGCTACATCTGCACTACAAATCAGGGGAGTGATTCTCAGTTCGCATAAACGTACTCACAATAGCTTGATAAGAGTTAGTGCAAGTATAAAAAGTAGCATAACCATGGTAGCACAGGCAACAGCAGCACGGCTTCGCTGTGCTGAGTACAAACCCACCTGAATCCCGTGGGTACATACTCAAAACAGCTGCCGCTGCCCATGCTACCATGAGTACACTGCTATTCATACTCGCTCTAGCTCTCTCTCAGCTACCGCGAGTACGCGTACACGAGCTGGGAGTCATACCCGGAGGTCGTAATATAGCTGTACCCTGAGGATATCCTGTATCCTGAGGGAGATGCCACCCACTAAATCCTCCTTAGAAACCTCTTTTTTTTTTTTTTGGGGGGGGGGGGGGGGGGGAAGGTGTGGGGTGGATTGTATCAGTCACAAGGAGAATAACCTTGAAGACAATGAAGAAATAGAGACAAATGTAGTTATTTTTTAAAATCTTGTGAAGCGTCCTGCTACAAAAGGAGACCGTGATTCTGCCATCTGTATAGTTTGGAGGAAGAGATTCTGGATAGTTCTTGAGAGGCAGTCCTGAGTGAAAGAGCCAAAGATCTTACCTGCCTCCATTTGCTTTGGAGACAGAAAATGGTGAAGATTATCGGACATGCAAGGGATGGAAGAATTTAAACTTCTGTATGAGAGGGCTCAGTGAGATGAAAGCTACAGAACACCAGAAAATACTATATATATGCATTTTGCAGTCAGTGTTTGATAAAGTCAAAAACAAAATTAGTTAATGTACCAAATGTTCTGTACTAAAACTGATATTTTTGTTTCACATTTCAGTAGCTACCACCAGCTAGATAGGGAGTACTAACAATTTAGATAAGGAAGTAGTTCACACAGGAGCTGCAGAGCTCCTGGGGAGCAAGAAATACTTTTGGGAACATCTGCCCATAATAGTTTAAACAAACAACTGAGCACCCAGCCAGCGCCACCTTCCCCCCGCATATTAGAACATAAGCATCTAAAATAATTTTTACATTTTATAAATAAAATTCTAAAATCAAAAGCAGACTAATACTAAAACCTGTCTTATATCAGCTTTTTGTTTACCAGAGGAGCCCAGTAGGTGTACAGGTAGCCTATTTTCAATGCAGGTACAAACTGTGAGCAGGACACGATGAGAAAATAGAGATTCAAGAAAAACTTGAACTGTTCATATAAAACCTAAAATGAAAAACAAAAGAAAAACAGAAAAAATTACTTAAAATTTTATTTCAGGAATGTACATGAAAAAAATATTACTTTTTCCATAAGTATAACTTCATTATACTGCATGTTTAATAAACTTAGTTCATTATCACTTTTTATAGGAACCATTACGTACAGAGAAAATCATTTTAAATTACTTGAATACAACCCATAAACAGCAGCAATCACAGGCATAACGATCACTGAATTTTCAAGATATACTAGAGATTATTGAAAATAATACATCTCCATCTATCTAATCTGGATTAAATTACTGTAAAATGGTTTGCCCTGGAATTAACTCAAACTATCTGCAGTCTGCCCTACAGCAACAACATTCAAAAATCAATTATGATTAAGGTATTTTAGTGTTTGTGGTCCAAACTTGGATTTTTAAAGACCGTAGTTTCTTTTTCCTCATGGTATCAATACAAAGCAAAATTAAGGTTGTCTGGGTGACCTAATTTTGCATATCAGTAACTCCACAGTCCCAACACAGGGAGTATGTCAGCATCCTGACTGAAACGATACTGTGCTCCAACAAGCCGCAGTAGGCAGAAAAGCTTCTGGGAATAGTTATTGGGTACAGTAGACCTGAGGATGCTGATTTATGCTGGAAACTGAACTAGTGAGCATGAACATGGTGTTCAGCCACCTTTGTTCCCTCTTTTCAGGTTCCATCTCCAAGCAAATATTTTCATAGGCAGTGGAAAGAAATTACACGAGAACAAGACTGTCCAGGGGAGTCATGAAGGCATGAAAATTTTATGAGACACTTTTTGGCCTTGTGTAAATGTAACAAGATGACCATAAAGTAAAATGTAGAAGCTTTAATATTTAGGTCCATATTTATTACAATATACATGGTACAACACAGGTTCTCATGAGAAAATATATCAAAGCACTATTTTGAGTGTTTTTGTTTTATTTTGTTTTTTGCTTTGCTAAGTCAAAGTAAAACACTGATATCTTGCTTAGTAAATTAGTCCAAATATATTTATTTTCAGTATGAAACTAATAAACTATACTCATATTTGCCAGTGATGGGAATGCAAACCGTAAAATTACAACTAAGTGCCAGATGCACTACAACATTATGGAAGTTTCAACAGAAGTCATTCAATAAGTACAACATTTATTATTAACTTATGAACACTATTAATGCTTACAGAGAGCAGTTACATAAATTATTTACAGTACTGTACAGTGCTGTAATTGTTAAAATGATAAATAGCTATGCTGGAGTGATATTGTGTTTATGTTCATAATAAAACATTTTCCTTTGATGTCTAAAATGTTTGAATTATTTCACAAATTAATCTCGGCAGGGTGATTAGCTTTTTTCTCCTCACCAGTGGTTTATTTAAAGTGCCAGTTAGCATAAATTAACAGTTAAAAAACTGACACTCTTCTTTAAAAAAAATCAAATTAGGATTCCTACTGTGCAATTATAAAACATTTTCGAAGTATCATATCTTCTGAGGAAAAGAACCTGAACCGTGCTAGCTCCCTCAACAGGTAACAGCAAATTATGGCTCACCTTTACAGGCATCAGGAACATGCCTTGTGACACATATATTTTTAACCACAACAATCAATAGCTTACCGTACACTTAATGAACTTTGTGACCCTTATGAAAGTATACACTGCGTAACCAATCTGAGTATTTAATAATTTAAGCCAAGGAAGAAAACATTGGATTGACTCAATAAAGATGAGAATATTTATCTGCTTGAGACAGTTGACATCTTATTACCCTGACAAAAGATTGGTCTTAATTATGGTGCCATTACATTTTCTGAATTTTAATAAAGAGACATATTAGATATCAAGCATTTGCCAGCTACTGGATGAATGTGGTTAGAGATATAGGCTCAATGCTCAAAATAAAACAGGTATGATTACTTAAATTCAAAGGACAAAACATTTCTATATTGAAACTTACAAGATAATTTGTTAATACAAAAAAAGACTCCATACAAACGAAAAATGTATCAGTAAAAATTTATATGAAATATCAAAAATGCATGCTATCATGATTTATCATTTAGTCATTGAAACATCTCTCCTCAAAAGTTATATTTTCAGCAGAACTGAAAAAAAATTTAAAAATCCAAAAAACAATGGAACAGCTATCCAAAACATTTGTAAAGTCAATTTGTAATTTATGCAAAGAATGAACACTGAAGGCAAAGAATTCACTTAAATCAACTGTTAAATAACAAAAAAAAAATAAAAAAGCCACATTTGTGGCATTTGTTTTTAAATAAAATGGAAAACATTCCAGTCTGCAACAAACTGTACTTAAAAGTTGAATTCAATGCATAAAAGAATTCTGCACTTTAAAACCATAATATGTAAAAACAGATCTGAAAAGACAGCACATTAATTTTAAACTAGGTCTTGTTAACACTGTTCTTAAAATAATTTAAGAGCAACCAAGTCCTGTTATTTAAATGGAAAATTTTTGACTATTTTATTTATAGTTATTGTATTTTCTTATACGCACTCACTGCTGTTAAAGACTTCTGCATAAGAGCATGAACCCTAAACTATTTATTCCTCACTTAAAGTCGAACCTCTGTGACAAAATAATCATTTCCACACAATCAGCTGTGATACCACAGAGGATTATAACTTCTAGTGAGGAATAAAGAAATGCAAAAGAACATTTATCCCTGAATTTTTAGAGACAGCATGGAATTCTAGCTACATGACTCATTGAATTACATGCAAATTGCACTTCTATAATCTGTGCCACTTTGAAAATACAGTGAGATTAGAAACAAAAAGTCTTACTCTCATGTAAGGGTCATCACTAATAAGGAGAATGAGAAATTAAGTACAGAACGCATGAAGTAGATAAGAATATCTATTTCTTCAGTCCTTTTTTTTTTTTTTTTTTTTTTAAAGGTACCATGAGGGGCATAAACTAAGCCCACTTTCAAGTAATCATTAGTAGCCTTACCCCAGGTATAAATGTAAAGATATTGTATTTTTGATTTTTTATAGCATTTCTTGGATATTTTTCTTCACATTTTTCAGGACATCCCAGCCACACCGTACGAGCTTTTAGCTCTTTCTTTCTTCTGCAAATGTTTATGAGCCAGTCACAGCAACTGTAAAGAACAAGAAATATTTGGTTTAATTTTTAAAAAACTATTCTATGCATTATGGGCAATATTTTTAAACCTGGAAATCTGAAGTTAGGAGAATGTATTTAGGCCCTCAGGTTTGAAATTTTGGCCTATGTCTATATCATAAATAAAGTGCTGATTGTTTCAATATCTAGTGCAGGTGTAGAGTATTTCTAATACTTAGCCTTACCTGTAAAAATTATGTGTTGCTGCTATCACCTTCTTAACAGGCTTTTCAAGATGAATCTATTTGTTCTTACTCACCTTCCCTCAGAAAAATGAACTCTAGATTTTGATTTTTAAAAACTGATTTTTGCTGTTATTGAAATACAGCTTAGTTACTGTCTCTGCTGAGATTTTTACTCATTCATGCTGCTAGACATATTCCTTAAAAAAATATTTTCATTAAAGTCTAAATGTGACAGATCATATGAGCTGAGCCATGAATAAGTAGGGCTCACTGCTAGCAGATTTAGAAGTCCAACTGACTGATGAACCCAGGCTTTTTGTTTCGTTTAGAAACCAGACTAAATTAAGCAAAAATGGTAGCTTTGTGTATCCGAAGTACAACCATAAAAAACAGGGCTTTTCCAGATGGCATTCTCCTCTTCTTCTAATGGCAGCCACCCTCAACTCTTCAGAGGGCAGTAATTTTTTAGTGTGCTGGAGTAATTACTTCACCACAGCTGTCTCAAACCTAATAACTGCATTAATTACGTGAAGGGATTTTTAGGGTGTGACTTTCCTTCATTCAGTCTCAGCTCTCTCCCTGTCAATTGCTGGCTATGTTCCATACTAGCCAACTTCTAACCTGGAATACAACAACATACTCCCACACAAAAAAACTGCATTAAAATGGAGTTAAGTTACTGATATGTACTCTCAAGGATAAAACACATTACAGGTATGTTGTAGTACGATATTCAGTTTTATGGCTACATCTAAAAGAAACCCTAACCTGTTAAAGTAGGCATGCACAGTAAGGCACCTAAACAACCTTAACTCTGCCTTGTAATGATGGTATGCAATAACCAGATGATTACAATCAAGACATTTTAGTGTTTGCTTTCCCAGATTAGATTAACCTAATTTTTAAAACATTTTTTTCACCTCATGGTATTTCTAACAAGGCAGGGGGTCAAGGTTGCTTGTGTGCCTTTCTGGATTTCTTTTAAGGTCTTGTCTTTATGACTAGTTAGTGCATAGCGAGCTGGGGAGCAAATCTACAGCACTCCAGCATGCCACACACTACCTGATTATGTGAAACCTGCTACCACCCCATGAAAGTTCCCTAGTGTGCTTTGTTTACAGTAGGGAACTTCAGTGAGCAGCAACAGAGTCCATACAGACAGTGTATGACACACTAGAACTGTCAAGGTTCCTTCCCCACTCTGAACTCTAGGGTACAGATGTGGTGACCTGCATGAAAGATCCCCTAAGCTTATTCTTACCAGCTTAGGTTAAAGACTTCCCCAAGGTACAAACTTTGCCTTGTCCTTGAACAGTATGCTGCCACCACCAAGCGTTTTAAACAAAAAACAGGGAAAGAGACCACTTGGAGACGTCTTCCCCCAAAATATCCACCCAAGCCCTACACCCCCTTTCCTGGGAAAGGCTTGATAATAATAGTCTCACCAATTGGTACAGGTGAACACAGACCCAAACCCTTGGATCTTCAGAACAATGAAAAATCAATCAGGCAGGTTCTTAAAAGAAGGATTTTATTTAAAGAAAAGGTAAAAGAATCACCTCTGTAAAATCAAGATGGTAAATACTTTACAGGGTAATCAGAGTCAAAACAGAGAATCCCTCTAGGCAAAATCTTAAGTTACAAAAAGACACAAAAACAGGAATAGACATTCCCTCCAGCACAGCGAATGTCACAAGCCATTAAACAAACAAAAAAAAATCTAATGCATTTTCTAGCTAGATTACTTACTAACTTTACAGGAATTGGAAGGCTTGCATCCTTGATCTGTTCCCGGCAAAACCATCCCACAGACAGCCGGAACCCTCTGTCCCCCCCCCCTCCAGATTTGAAAGTATCTTGTTTCCTCATTGGTCATTTTGGGCCAGGTGCCAGCAAGGTTACCTTAGCTTCTTAACCCTTTACAGGTGAAAGGATTTTGCCTCTGCCCAGGAGGGATTTTATAGCACTGTATACAGAAAGGTGGTTACCCTTCCCTTTATATTTATGACACTGTAGATTCACACCCTACTGCTGTGCAGTCATTTATTGTTTAGACATCTCTAAATATAATCTTAACTCGAATTATCTGGGTCTAAAATTCTGGGTTTGGGGAGCATTACAACATCTCAGTAATGTGTTTTACACTTAAACTGAAATTAAAGTTGCAAGTACAGCTAAGAAATTTAACTGAGTTTTTTCTTTGGCAATTTCCATAGTTTTTTTTAAATTATTAAAAACTCCAGACCTCATGTGCGTGCATATAAAACTTTAAAGAGCAGATTCACTGGTATACCAAAGCAACCAGGGAACACCAGCGTTAACCCTACGTATAAGCAGCTCTTATTTACTACAGTAGAGCAAATTCACCGAAGTGTTCTAGCAAACCTGACCTTTAATTCTCAATTGCCTTATTAGTTTAGAGGGCTATCTTCGTGAGACTAGCCCTGTGTGAATGTGAGGCAGGAGAGAGTCCAGTCCTCCACTTCCTGAGTCCCAATGTTTCTGAGCTCTAAGGGCTCTCCTGAGCTTCTGTCTTGGATCCATGGCAATGCTGTGCCACAGGGAAAAAAGGAGCCAAGGCAGCAGTGACAGGAGCAAGAAACCTTCATGCACCAATGCCCAAGCTAACATGCCCAAGCCAATCTTTAAGTGCAAAACAACTCAACCTTGACTATGGAAACATGGCCAGCACCTCCATAATTATAAAACAAACATACTAATAAAAATTTCTTATGGAGAATAGCAACAGTGGTAATTAAAAAACATTCTAGTTAATGGAACCTAGTTCAAAACCTAGTTGCAGGCCACAGCATTTTCTGCTGCTTGACCTCTATAGGGAGTTCTTCCACTCAAGAGGGAACTGCAGAGAGGGAAGATGAGAGGGAGGAGGCCGGTAAGGTTTCTCCCCTGACTCAAAAGGAGTGGGAAACAGAACCTGCATATTGAAAGTGAGACCCTGCACCGAAAAACGCAACATGAAGGTTCAATATAGGAGATTAACTTCCAACCTCAGTGGAGGATTATGGGCCTCATTCAAACACATTAAACAGTGCACATGAGCATCTCATTCTGGATGGAAGGACGAGTAGGAGGGATGTAGTTTTTTAGGTTGAGGCCAGCCCTGGAGGGAAAAAGAGTCCTGTTTCCTGAGAAGAAGGGGTACTGAACTAAGGCTAAACTAAACTATGCAGGATAGAGGAAAAGATCTGCTAAGGTTAGAAAAGTTACAAGGTTCCTAATGTCCTTTGCCACAGGAAAGAAGGAACCAAGGGAGGTCCGGGCAGCACTCCAAACTCATAAGGATACTCTACTCTGGGACTGAATACTAGGGAGTACCATATCCCTTAAGATGGAATGCATGAAGACACAAGAAGAACTTCAGTTTACTTGCAAGTAGATTTTAAGATGTCATATAAGCGTCTTTTATAGAACTGGACCATGTTTTAAGAAACATCTATGCAGCAATCTTACCAGACTCAGTCATGTGACAACTAGTTCTCTCTCCCAGGCATACCAAGAATATTAATCATTTTGTGATATTTAGCTAACTGAGCAGTACAAAACCACTGATATCATTAGAAAGGACACAAACCTCAGTAAGGTAATTGCACATAGAAACTCTAAATAAAATGGAGTGCTGCAGGTAAGATGGTAAATTTGGATGCACTGAGAGAAAAAATCTTTTGAGTAATTATTGTATTTTTACAATACTCAAAAAGGCTTTCTTTTGAATAGCAGGGATAAGTAAGTACTATAACTGATAAGGTTTATCATATGCTGATGTTTGCTGGATCATACCAGTTTAAAAGTGTAAACAGAGAGAATTTCTGAGAAATATTTGATTTCTGTTTAACTTTGACCAAACCTAGCTAAAGGTAATGGGAGAGAAGTGAAAAAGACTGGTGACCAAGCCATTTCAACTCACCGGATTTGATGTAATTCACCCACTTGCTTTTCATTGTGGTCCAATGAACTTACAGAGAAGATATACTTCAGTGTGCAACACCCAAAAGGAAAAATGTAGAAGATCAAAGCCCCTATCCTCTTTAGAACGACATAACACATTGCACTTGAGATTTCACTTTTTATTCAGTCAAATCATCCCATCCAACGAATTGACAGACCTTTCCATTTAAGGTCCAGGTACACTTATGAATGAAACTGATAATGTTGGAATTGATAAGGACAGTTATTTTAAGACCAAAAACTAAGTTAAAATGTAATGAAGGTTGAGAGCATTTACCAGTAATTTCAACAGTAAACCCATTAGAGGGTAGTTGGAATTATCTCCAGAACAAGCAGTACAAACAAAGGAAATTCAGAATTAAGGCTACATTTAAAGAAATCCAAACACATTAAATGTATGGAAATATATATGTATGCACCAAAATAACCTTTACTTTGCTGTGATTGTTGACACCATGTTGTGTCCATAAATTTATTGTTTGTGATCCCAGATTAGATTAAATGATTTTTAAAGACAATAGATTCTTTCATATTTTTCCCCTCAAGGTGACACTACAGGGCAGAGTTAAGTTTGATTGCCCCTTTACTGTGTACTTCCATATTTACATCTGGATTTTTGGTAAGAGTGTAGGGCTGATGGGGTGATTGTATCTTTTACCTTTGTATGCTATTTAAGTAATGGCAAAATATCATCCTGCTTTAGAAATAAAAATAAATACCGCAGTTTGCTTAGACTGAAAAATGCTAGGGCCAGCCCTGATCTATATAGTCTTGCTATAAGTGCCGGAGGATTATACTAGATGACCTCTCGAGGTCCCTTCCAGTCCTATGATACAAAACCATTAGGGGAGATCCTAAGACAACATGGATTGCCATGCCATCAATAAAACAAATCTCTACAATCCTCTGTCTTCCAATGAAGACAATGCTATTTCCTTGGTATTCTTGTGGTCCAATGGAAAATAGAATATGAATGAAAGATAGCTAGCTCATATTCACTCAAACTGACATAGACCTAATTTAAGGAAATGGTGTCTAGATAGTTACTGGCACATTAGAAATTTTATATAAATAGAAGGCTGAAAATCATAAATGAACAGACACACATAATATTGATTATCATTTTAGGTTGAATTAAGACGTGTCCCTAAGTACCAGACTAGGAAAACATACAATACTCAATACTAAAACTATACTATTGATCTACATATTGGAAAACCATGTAATTAATTTTATTAAATAAATGATTATATATATTCTGGGAAAATAAAGGAATTTTAGCTTTTGAATGTATTTCTGCTGACGCAGCTCTTCAGAATTTAACTGAAACAGCTTCAGGGGTGTGTGAAACCTTATTTTTGTCTTGGTCTATAAAATCTTCGTCTGTGTAAATAGCAGGGTGAAACAGAATGTCTCGAGGGAATTGTTTACTTCTGGTGCCAAGACAAACTAACAAACAAAAAACAAGGCAACAAAAACAAACCAGTAAGATAAAAACAAGTGGATGGAGCCAGTGGGATTAACAACAGCTAGAAGTAGACAAATAAAAGTAAGTTTTAGTAGGGTAAGCAAAAATGTATTAGTTTAGGTTAGTTATTGTGATTAATGCATAAGAACATTTTAGCCAGGGGTTCAGAATAGATAGGTACAGAAATAACTTGGTAACTGAATCCGGGCAAAGTCATGGAACAGGGTGTAAAAGATAATGACTGACCAGGGCCAATCAGAGGGGGGTCCAGGAGAGCCATTTGGCCTGGGCCTCAAGCGCAAAGGGAGCCTCAAATTTAGAAACGTGTTAATTTTTTGGCATTTGATAAGTTTTGCAACTTGTTTTTATGCACATCCCTATCGGACCAAAATGTGACACACTCTCTCAGCTTAGAGCTGCAAATTTAAGCAAATAAGAGATGTGATTTGGTAAAAGACATTTTTTTTTTTTGCACAGAAAAAGGTTAGAAAAGCATTTGTTAAATAAAAAATATTCAAATTCTCTCCCTCTCTCTCTTTTTTTTTTTGGTGCCTTATTTTGTTTATGTGTGTCATTTTTTATTTGTATTATAGCTAGGGGCCTCAAAAGCTGGAAATAGCCCGGCCTCTGAGAGGGCCTATGACTGACAAGAGAGTGGAGAAGACAGGCAAAGAACAGAGCAGAGACTAGAGATTTGAAAAAGTCACCCTGTCCCCAGTAGAAGTAACTTGATCAGTTATTTCTCTTGCCTTCTCCTTTTTTGCATGTATCTGTGATTCATGGGTGGTAACAGTTTTATCTTAAAACAATCAGAATAAATGCTACAAGAAACTGTTTAAGCATAAATTGGACTGGATCTCATTTGTCACCCAACATGTTACTAAGGCTGTATCAGCATTAAATTATATTTCATTCACACTGTGCCCAACTTAGGTTACAGTGCACGAACTTTACCAAAACAGGATTGCTGCTGTAGGACGTGAGTCTCCCAAAGCCACACTAGCTCACACGTTATAGGAGAGTCCCGTTATATTGGGCAACTCTCCAAATCACAGAAAGCTTGGTTCTCTAGAGCAGTACTTCCAGCCAAACGACTCATATTGCTTAAACAGAAGAGCAGGCTACCTCTAGGGATAGAAGCTTGGCACAGCAGCTTGACTGACCTGGCAGCTAACAAGAAGGTAATGTTTCGAGAAGAGGGGCCTCAGACAAATTTTAAAAGATTTGGTTTAATCTTTTTTTTTTATAAAACTTTGATTAACCTCTAGTGGATGAAAACAGATGTATCTCCTTTCTGCCCCACCTTCCTTTCTTTCCTTTCCCTCCCTTTTGTCTTTTTTTCTCTCTATTTTTCAAAAAAAAAAAAAAAAAAAAAAAACCAACAAAACACAAATAACTTGACAATAAACTGATTTACACCAACAGCAAGTCATACCTATCACCCCACTTTTCCAAATTATTTAAAAAGACACTGCTGTGCTCTCTGAAATGTTTACTCAAGAGAGTAAGTCTAATTTTGGACAAGGAGTAAATCTGGTTTTTGAAACATGAAAATTTATACAGGGGTTTAGCGAGTACGCTAATCAACAAGAAGTACTTTAGCACAGAAGCACAGCTGATGAGTTTATAGGTAAGTACATTTTCTGAAGATTAATCATGGTAACTTCACAACTGAAGGATAAGAAAATAAGATGAGAGTAAATAAGATGCATTTTTTATTTCCATGCTAGTGGGAAGGGACAAATGCTTTGCTTTCTGATCAAGCCCTATTCCTTATAGTTTTCCAGCAACAGTTAGCATAGAGTGATGAGCCACCTTTCTCTGAATAATATCTTCTTCAAAGAAATGCATATACCCAAAGGGACAAAATTAGAGCGCAGTCCCACATTACAGTATATGAAACTTCTTTTGTTACATTCCAAGAGAACACTTTATGGCAAACAGTAATTTTGTGCATGGAGAGATGAACAGATGAGCCACTACGACTAATAGATGAAAACACTCAGTTTTTTAACTGGCCTTCAAGTTTGTATTGCGTGAATCAATCACTGAAGTTAGTCTGTAAAAACCACTGTACCTAATCTGGTGTTCAACCTTATTTCTAGATGTATAATTTCTTCAGATGTTAAAGCCTTTTTGCTACCCTCAGTATCTGCTTCAGACTATGAAGCAACTGAATTATTCCCTTTCTTGCTACAGAGCATTTGAGCAGAAGGAAGCTCTCAAACTATTTATTTGAATTATATGGTAGGAAAAAGAATAGCTGAAAGCAGTCGCCATATTGACCATCAGCTTGGTAAACACTGAAAAGTACAGACACAGGAATAAAGTGTGACTGGGAAACAATTGAGATACTTCTGATAACAAGTATTGATTGGCACATAGAGATAAGCACGCTTTAAGCCTTCAGATGCAAGAAAGTCTCAGCTGATGGAAATTATTATGGATTTGCCAGTTCCATTTTTAAATGTTTCTGGAACAAATGAGTTTTACTACTTTGGGACTAAAAATCAGTCAGTCCCTGTGCAATTTATAACCACAGTCGGAATCCCTGTCAGTTCATGTGTAGACTTTAAGATGTCCATCTTGCCATCATGAGTCCTGAGTAGTTTAGGAGTACATTAACTCAGAATTGTATGCATGTCAAAAATCCATCAGATCTTTAAGGAAATTTACAGTCTGTCAAAACCTGACAGTATTCAAACATTCAAAAATTCAGATTTAATAAGTGCTAAAATTAACATCCTATGTCATCAGAAATGTTGTGCAGTAGATCTCATCAAGGGCTCATCAATTAAACAACTAGAGCAAGTCATTTTCCAATATTAACGTATTTGATTGCCAGCAGTATGTATGTAAGTAATCTCATAACGTTCATTTTTAGGTGAAATTCCTGATTAAACAGAGATCCCTACTGTAATCAAAGACTGATGGTATGATATGTTCCTGATATTTGTATTTTTGTTTATCTGACCTCTGTAAAGACCTACATACTAAATACTCCCAGGAATGAAAAACAACTAAAAGATTTCAGTCTCCAGGAGAGACCAAATATAAAACACAGTTTTAAATAATAAAAGATGTTACACGCTAATTATGAAGACACAGGAAACCTTTTCTTTAAGGTTTAGCTATGAGTTTTAGCATCTGGCTACAAATTTTAGTAACAAATTTTTAGTAACAAAATTAGGCAAACGTCAAAAAGATGAAAGACAGAAGTGTACCAACCCAGTTGTGTCAATACAAAAACTACGATAAGCACATGGGTTGAGATAGAAGGAGTTTCCTTTAGGTATGTCCATTAACTATCTTTTTTTTAACCCAGTTCATAAAATTATACTGCTTTGTCTGAAGAAATAAAAATAAATTCCCCACAACACTCACTAAATGCTATATTTAAAAATAGCAACAAATGTTAAAAAGGCTCCCTATTATTTCACTTACTAAATGTGTTTCTCTAAGTCAAAAGCTAAAATCCAACTCTACATCCCTAATGCAACAAGTTTCTTTTCTTCTCATTACTTTTACCGTACAAGCTTACTTGTCACTAGCTTTTTCAAAACAGCATTTTTATCAAAATAGAAAGATAACATAAAAGCTCTGCATAGATTGTAAGGGTTAGCTATTCCTTATTAGGTTTTAAGTAGCAGAAACTACTTCTCCAAAGAAAACATACTGTAATTATTGTACTCAACAGGTAGCTTCAGTAATCAGGCCAAAAGCAACACAGTCGTCATGTCATTCTTAAAGATCAGCATTTTCCCATGCTTCTGCATAACAAATGCGTTGCAGATTAATTGAAAGTGTACAGGCCATCTTAGAGCCCAAATTAATCCGAGCATTTGATATCCCCTTCACTTCATATGGAAATGCCATTCAATGGCACCATTTTCATAGGGACAAAGTGTTTTTTGATAACAAGTGGAATGTAAATCTCATGAGAAAGAAATCAATCCAGCCCAAAGAACTCCAGACTATTGATTTATGTGCATTATAATTTCACAGGCTTGAAGAGAATTTGTAAATTAAGGGGGAAATGATTACATCCACAAAACAGCTGCTATATCACTGCTTTCTTTTTAACGGTATTATGAAAAAAAGAAATAAGCAAAAGTTATACTGGTTACATCACAGTCTCCAGGAAAAAAGCTCATTTAAATCATGAATTGAATTAAAAATGGGAAAGGCAAAAATTAATCTCCACAACAGGCAAATTTCCTAATAAAGTACACTATTCTATTATGGTCAGCACTCTTAGCAACATCTGTACTGTAGTTAAAGGTTGTCCGCGGGTTTCCAAAGCACAGGGACTTATTCATATGCATTTAACTTAGTCAAACTTCCCACATTTGTTCTCTGCTAGAGTGATATTTTTGGAAGTTTGAGCAAAAACAGTTCAGATGTTTTCAAATAAGATGACCACAATCAAAGACTTTTGACATACAAAAATATTTGCAGTTTTGAAAAGCTCAGTATTGCAAAGCCCAAGAGTTCAAAAACCAAGAGGTGGAGCCCCAAAATTATGAAATTTTAAAAAAATAATATTTTTGGTCTGTCTTCTCTCTTTTGGACTCTCCATATGCACCTCAAAGCTTGTGTGTGACAATTTTACAGAGCTGCTAGATCTCACAAATTGACAGTGACCAAAATGATTTTGCTCCCTGTGGTAGGTGCTCTCACTAAAGTACACGAATGAAATCAAGGCCCCATTGTGCTAGGCATCGTACAAATACAGAGTAAGAGACAACCTTATTGTTTTACATTTGGGTCTGCCACTCTCTGGACACAGGAAAAAAAAAATCTCTAACACTCTGATCTCCATCCTAAACACAGTTAATGTTTACAATACATTATTCTTGAAGGGACAGCTCACATTAACCCAATCAAAATAATAATGACACTGACCCTACTACAAGGTGTCTCTGCCATCGTAGTGATACAGTAATCCCTAGCTATCTAGTAGTGTGCTGGTATACTACTTACTCAAAGGCAATTGCAGTAGACACTCTTAGCACTAGCATTCAGTGGGTTCCTATATATATACATTTTCACAGATTCTGATGAAGTAAACAAGGATTGCTTTGTTAGGGCTGCCAAAAATAAGAAATACAAATATTCTAGTCACGTCTTAAAATGTCACAAAGGATAAACCAACTAACTCAGACTCCAAAAGGGCAGCCCAGTATGCGTTACAAAGTAGGGGCTCCTTAGGACTAATGCCAAGGATCCTGGAAAGGATCATGAGCTGGCCTGCAAATCCCCCAGCCAGAGTTCAGTTCTTTTGTCAGTCTCGTTTGAATCAGTCTGTGCACAACCTGTTTGTCAGATACTGACTATCCACTTATTACAGCCAGTGCTGGTACCCTTGCCAGCAACAGGCTATTTTTCTCAACCCAGTGATCCAGCCTACCCTCTGCATCCAACTCCAAGGCTGCCCACTATACAGCCTGCTGTTGTCTCCCGCTAGGGCCTGCTCCCTCCTCCCCCGCCCTTTTTGGGGGTGGGAGTGTATTGAAAACTTTGTTTTACTAACAAACTGAAAATAATCCACAGGCACTAAAGTTCTCAATCAATATTCTACTGGCACTGCGCATAAATGCATAAAACTGAGTGTTCAAGAAGGTAGAAAAAACAAAACAAAAACACTTCATAAAATATTTCCCCCACACAAATATGCAATAGCCCTCACAAAAATGGCTAAGCCATTTTGGCTCAGCCTTTCAAAAAAATTAATCTGAAAGGAGAGACAGCCTGGAAATCTTCAGCCCAAAACATGAATGTCACTTAAGTGTATGAACAGCTATAATAAAGGGTTAGAATGTAAACTTCATAGTGTGAGTTGTAATTATTATTTATCATGGTTCAAAAGCATCATCAGAAATTCTGCAAGCTGTTATATGCTTCACCCATACTGAGCCTTCATGAAGTTATCAGAGCTCCATACACCCACAGGGATCTGCCCACACAGCAAATTGCACACAAAGAAAAAGGGTTTTACTATAAACAAAGTAACATAGCACAGAATGAATACAACGCTGTAATTTACTGATGGGCCTCCACCAAAGACATAAGAATTCAGCACCAGAGATTAATAAACAACAGTAAAGTAACAAGAGCTAATTCTACTTTATTCACTCCAGTGACACCAGTTATATGTACCTTCTATTTGAAATGTTAACTTATAATTCATGAATTTACTTTTCCTTTTCGCCAACATCAAACAATTCTAGGTGTTATTCACTGTTAGCAAATTAGTATTAACACTGTCAGGGACATCAATGAAAATATTACTATCTTCTCTCCAGGTAGAGTTTTAACTGGAAGTGAGGACCAGCACTGAATACTGCCCATTCTGGGCCCCTTGGCAGGTGTAAGCGTGGGGTTAATCTATTTTAGGGGAAAGCACTACATTTTTTTCTGACAGGCTGATTTAAGAAAAAAGGAAGGTGCACCACAGCAGCTGTTTGAAATGTTATATTAAGTTCCAGAGTGGCAGCAATGGATTGACAGAAAACAGATGAGGTGGTCAAAAGTGTGCATAATAAATAGAATTTATCACAGGAATATCACCACCACATCAATTTTATGCACATACACGTGCACACACAATATCATATATACATACACATATTTATACACACACACACGGACAGACAGACATTCATATAAAACTAAAATCATTTAATTTATTCTATGACATAACAACAAATAGCAGCATGCAACAAACCTGGCACAAAGGAATTTCCATCCACCACAGATAAACCATTCTAAGCCTGTCTTTCTGTGAGAAACTCTGGCTCTTGGTAAGGTATGGTAATCACTTTCATCATTTTCAAAGCCTTCTTCCGACATCATTAGTGGCATTTCATCCAAAAGGGAGGACTCATCTTCCACTTGGTACCTGCTGAAGTTAAATAAGAGCACTAAACAAAGGTAGATGGTATAATAGCGGTATATTGACTATCTATGAAATTCTGAAGATTGGTCTTAAATCCAAGGGACATGTTTCAGATTTCACTATATTGGAATTCTATAATAAAAAGTCATTTCAGTTTTAGCATACGAGACGTGTGTTAAACGCACTCTCACAAATCAAATGTTTGCCCTATTTTGGTTTGAGTTACACTATCTGTCTTTTAAAGAAGATCTCACATTGGTCAGCAAGTACCCTGGTATTATAAACTGTTGTATGCAGAATGCCTTATCCAGAGTTTGCTAAACACTGTATAGATATTCAGAGCTGCATAAATAAAAATGTTTTAAGACTTTGGACATCCAACTTCATACTTTCAAAGGCCAATTTAAAAACTGTGTTATACCACATAATTTTTCTATGTTCAACAATCCTGTCAATAGCATCAATTTAGTAGGTAAAAATTCAGAGGAAATGCAAATAGTGGCATTCAGTTACATGTCAGTGTAGACTAGAGTGTCAGATAAGGTACTCCCTCCCTGCTCATTTCATTTCCTTATAACCTCATCACCTGCTTTCCTGATATACCCCCCTTTCTGCTCTTTCAAGTGCAAGTTAGAAGCACTTCATTAGCATACAATTTTTACTTCCATTGGTATCTTTGTCTCTGGCCCACAATTTCTACATACCATATCAATTCAGTATCGTTACCTGTAGTAAATACATGTATCTTATTTTAAGTCTTAAAAGGTTGCCAAGAAAAGTAAAGTCGTTTTGCAATAGCCGGTGAATCACAATAGATACCCCTATGCTGTCTATCACAAAAGTACACTAGGCAGATTATGATCCTTTCTTTAATAGGCACTGAATGATACAAAAAAAAGTTTTACTAAGGCAGATTATTGACTTCTGTACCCAGATATGAAAGAGGTTCTGTACTTTGAAAGATTTTGCTCCACTTTCACTACCTTTTCATTGGTATGAAAATACGAAGACAAATAGTGTGACAAATCCCAAATTATAACTCAATCTTTTTTGATGAATCTAATCCCTCCTTTTACAAAGTTGCCTTTATAAATTATAGTATTCAAATAACTAGATAATCTTCTTAGATACTAGTAATTCTAATCAACTTTAATGTCAGCCTTCAACATGTATGGTAGGGTACACACAGTATATAATCAAAAGATACTGTAATTTCAAACTAACAGGTTCCATGTATGTAATGGCCAACAGAGACCGGATGAAGGAATGCTTGCAAACTATAAGGCAAATTACTGTCAACTGCTTTAGCATCTGAAGAAGTCAAGCACAACTACATTTGTAAATGATACTGCTTGGCACTGTACGCTGATTTCACTGACAAAAGTTAACTTGTAGTATTGAGTAGACCTGAGCTACTGCACTTGGGAGTTAAAAATAATTCTAATCATACAGTAAGCATGAATAACTATTCACCATTGTGATTAAGTACTGAGTCTGGAGGGTCAAAACTACCAAATAGTAGTTTCTGCTTAACTGAGCTACTTAGTGTTCAAATACCTGCATGTTCTTCTAATAAAATTAAGATTAAGCAGACACAAATATGCACTCCAACATGATTTCTACAAGAACTTTAAACCAGTTTATTGTCATCTACCTTCATCCTATTCCTATCAATGAATATTTCTAGTGTGAGCGGAATAGAGAACTGAGATTAAAATGGAGACAAGGACACAAAACAGTATCTCCATACTCTTAGCATGATACCTTTGTGTCTTTGGGTTGTTGTTTTTTCTCCTCCAAGTAAATGAACTTGAGAGAGACCACAGAAAATTTAAGCCCAATATGCAGTGAAAAAAAAATCAGCCAGTCACACAGAATCACAGCATTTCACATTCATTTAAGGTATGGTAGAAAGGAGAATGTCTAAAATATGCTTCAACAACATTCTAATTGGAATATGTAGACATACTATTTTCCCCTCCCATTCCCTTTCTCTTATATAGCACATAGTATAGTATATAGCCATTATATAGCTCAATTCACTAAGTCATGTTTTTAAAACATGATCTGTAAAATACTTTATGTTATTTTCAATTAACTTGGGCTTTTCTTTTTGCTTCTTTGCTTCTAACACAAATACAGGTTATGCTGTCTCAGGATTTTCTTGTGAGCTTTAACACCTTAATTCAAGCCATATATTAAATCTTTAACAAAAGTTTTCTTTATCCAAAATGTCAGGTCACTGAATATAAAAGGTGTTAAATAACAACGTACAGATTCTCTGGAGTGCTGAGTATCCACTGTGCTCAGAAAAGATATAGGGAAGCCTCTTACAGTTGACATTTTTAAAGTGGATCTTACTCGGAGGACTTGCTCCAGCACTCATTAGCTTGCAATGAGCCCCAAGTGACCATACACAAGCTGAGAATAACCAAGCACAGCACTATGGCTGTGCCCTGATGCGCCTGAGCCCCTCCCTGCTCTTTACCATTAGGACCAAGGAGTAACTAGCTGAGAGCTAACCCACAAAGGGGGAAACTTTCAGCCCGAACCCAGCTGCTTTTCAACCCTTTTGTGCTGTCAAAGCTTTGGAAAGGGGATATAACACTACAGATTCTGGCTTAAAGATGTCAACACTGAGGCTTTGTCTACACTACACAACTTTTAGTGACATGGCCATGTTGACACTGCCGTGTTGCTGGAAGTCGGGCACTTTATCAGCACTTTTGCCAACAAAACACTTCACCCACTATGAGAGGGGTTTGTGCTGTCAACAGGAGAGCGCTCCTGCCAACAACAAGCCTTTACACTGCCACTTGCCATGGCAAAACTTGGGGGGGGGGCATTTTTTAAGCACCTGTGAACGACAAAAGCTTTGTCATTCAATTGGCAGTGTAGACAAAACCTCAGTCTGACTAAGAGTCCCTTCCACTAGTTCAACCTCCTTTGTTGTTTTTACGTTCCCATTTCACTAGTTTTTCAGATAGCTCAGAGAGGACCTGAAATTCTAATGGAGAAGAAAGAAAGCAACATGACACAAAATTTAAACCCTGTGTTAGTACAAGCCCAACTTTCCCATGCACGTCACTTTTAAGACTGGTCTTAGATTATGATTTCTTAATACTCCGATACTAAGCAATATGCAAAGCAAGGCTGCTAAACCACAACACAAGCCTTACTCAACCTACAGTAAAGATAAGCTACTGAAGAACCCTACAATGGATATATAGGGCCCTTTGTTTTAGTTTTTTATTTTGTTTGAAATTTCCCAGGAATTTAGTTATTATTTTGAAAATTAAAAACTGGTTGAAAAATCAGTGGCTAAATATAACCTCATAGTTTTCTGGGTAATTATTGGGGTTAATATTGAGGGGGAAACAATTAAAAGAGAACAGTAAGCTTTCGAGTATACTTCAAAAGGATTCAGAGTAGCAGCTGTGTTAGTCTGTATTTGCAAAAAGGAGTACTTGTGGCACCTTAGAGACTAACCAATTTATTTGAGCATAAGCTTTCGTGAGCTACAGCTCACTTCATCGGATGCATTTTGTGGAAAATACAGTGGGGAGATGTATATACGTAGAGAACATGAAACAATGGGTGTTACCATAGACACTGTAACAAGAGAGTGATCACTTAACGTGAGCTATTACCAGCAGGAGAGCGGGAGAGTGGGGGGGGACCTTTTGTAGTGATAATCAAGGTGGGCCATTTCCAGCAGTTGACAAGACTGTCTGAGGAACAGTGGGGTGTGGAAGGGGGAACAAACATGGGGAAATAGTTTTATTTTGTGTAATGACCCATCCATTCCCAGTCTCTATTCAAGCTTAAGTTAACTGTATCCAGTTTGCAAATTAATTCCAATTCAGCAGTCTCTCGTTGGAGTCTGTTTTTGAAGTTTTTTTTGTTGAAGAATTGCAACTTTTAGGTCTGTAATCGAGTGACCTGAGAGACTGAAGAGTTCTCCAACTGGTTTTTGAATGTTATAATTCTTGACGTCTTTGTTGGGCCTGTCCTGTAGTAGGTGACTCTGGGTACACAAGAGTGATCCAGTTGATATAGTGTACTTGGATTTACAGAAAGACTTTGACAAAGTCCACACCACAGGCTCTTAAGCAAAGAGCTACCCCGTGGAAGGAAAAGGCCGGGGTAGAGACCATCGAATCGTGGAAGTCAACGAATGGCTACGCAGGTGGTGTCGGAGAGAAGGCTTTGGATTCTTTGACCTTGGGATGGTGTTCCAAGAAGGAGGAGTGCTAGGCAGAGACGGGCTCCACCTAACGAAGAGAGGGAAGAGCATCTTCGTGAGCAGGCTGGCTAACCTAGTGAGGAGGGCTTTAAACTAGGTTCACCAGGGGAAGGAGACCAAAGCCTTGAGGTAAGTGGGGAAGTGGGATACCGGGAGGAAGCACGAGCAGGAGCATGTAAGAGGGGAGGGCTCCTGCCTCATACTGAGAAAGAAGGGCAATCAGCGGGTTATCTCAAGTGCCTATACACAAATGCACAAAGCCTGGGAAACAAGCAGGGAGAACTCGAAGTCCTGGCAAAGTCAAGGAATTATGATGTGACTGGAATAACAAAGACTTGGTGGGATACCTCCCATGACTGGAGTACTGTCATGGATGGATTTAAGCTGTTCAGGAAGGACAGGCAGGGCAGAAAAGGTGGGGGAGTTGGATTGTATGTAAGAGAGCAGTATGACTGCTCAGAGCTCAAGTATGAAACTGCAGAAAAACCTGAGAGTCTCTGGATTAAGTTTAGAAGTGTGAGCACCAAGGGTGATGTGGTGGGAGTCTGCTATAGACCACCGGACCAGGGGGATGAGGTGGACAAGGCTTTCTTCCGGCAACTCGCAGAAGTTACCAGATTGCACGCCCTGGTTCTCATGGGAGATTTCAATCACCCTGATATCTGCTGGGAGAGCAATACAGCGGTGCACAGACAATCTAGGAAGTTTTTGGAAAATGTAGGGGACAATTTCCTGGTGCAAGTGCTGGAGGAACCAACTAGGGGCAGAGCTCTGCTTGACCTGCTGCTCACAAACCAGGAAGAATTAGTAGGGGAAGCAAAAGTGGATGGGAACCTGGGAGACAGTGACCATGAGATGGTCGAGTTCAGGATCCTGACACAAGGAGGAAAGGAAAGCAGCAGAATACGGACCTTGGACTTCAGAAAAGCAGACTTTGACTCCCTCAGCAAACTGATGGGCAAGATCCCCTGGGAGAATAACATGAGGGGCAAAGGAGTCCAGGAGAGCTGGCTGTATTTTAAAGAATCCTTATTGACATTACAGGGGCAAACCATCCCGATGTGTAGAAAGAATAGTAAATATGGCAGGTGCCAGCTTGGCTTCACAGTGAAATCTTTGCTGATCTTAAACACAAAAAAAAAAGCTTACAAGAAGCGGAAGACTGGACAAATGACCAGGGATGAGTATAAAAATATTGCTCGGGCATGCAGGAGTGAAATCATGAAGGCCAAATCACACCTGGAGTTGCAGATAGCAAGAGATGTTAAGAGTAACAAGAAGGGTTTCTTCAGGTATGTTGGCAACAAGAAGGTGGTCAAGGAAAGTGTGGGCCCCTTACTGAATGAGGGAGGCAACCTAGTGACAGAGGATGTGGAAAAAGCTAATGTACTCAATGTTTTTTTTTGCCTCTGTCTTCACAAACAAGGTCAGCTCCCAGACTGCTGCACTGGGCAGCACAGCATGGGGAGGAGGTGACCAGCCCTCTGTGGAGAAAGAAGTGGTTCGGGATTATTTAGAAAATCTGGATGTGCACAAGTCCATGGGGCCGGATGCATTGCATCCGAGAGTGCTAAAGGAGTTGGCGGATGTGATTGCAGAGCCATTGGCCATTATCTTTGAAAACTCATGGCGATCCGGGGAAGTCCCGGATGACTGGAAAAAGGCTAATGTAGTGCCCATCTTTAAAAAAGGGAAGGAGGAGGATCCTGGGAACTACAGGCCAGTCAGCCTCACCTCAGTCCCTGGAAAAATCATGGAGCAGGTCCTCAAGGAATCAATTCTGAAGCACTTAGAGGAGAGGAAAGTGATCAGGAACAGTCAGCATGGATTCACCAAGGGCAAGTCATGCCTGACTAATCTAATTGCCTTCTATGACGAGATAACTGGCTCTGTGGATAAAGGGAAAGCAGTGGACGTGGTGTTCTTTGACTTTAGCAAAGCTTTGGACACTGTCTCCCACAGCATTCTTGTCAGCAAGTTAAAGAAGTATGGGCTGGATGAATGCACTATAAGGTGGGAAGAAAATTGGCTAGATTGTCGGGCTCAACGGGTAGTGATCAATGGCTCCATGTCTAGTTGGCAGCCAGTATCAAGCAGAGTGCCCCAAGGGTCGGTCCTGGGGCCGGTTTTGTTCAATATCTTCAGTAATGATCTGAAGGATGGTGTGGATTGCACCCTCAGCAAGTTTGCAGACGACACTAAACTGGGAGGAGTGGTAGATACGTTGGAGGGCAGGGATAGGATACAGAGGGACGTAGACAAATTAGAGAATTGGGCTAAAAGAAATCTGATGAGGTTCAACAAGGACAAGTGCAGAGTCCTGCACTACAGACGGAAGAATCCAATGCACCACTACAGACTAGGGACCGAATGGCTAGGCAGCAGTTCTGCAGAAAAGGACCTAGGGGTTACAGTGGACGAGAACCTGGATATGAGTCAACAGTGTGCCCTTGTTGCCAACAAGGCCAATGCCATTTTGGGATGTATAAGTAGGGACACTGCCAGCAGATCGAGGGACGTGATCGTTCCCCTCTATTCGACATTGGTGAGGCCTCATCTGGAGTACTATGTCCAGTTTTGGGCCCCGCACTACAAGAAGGATGTGGAAAAATTGGAAAGAGTCCAGTGGAGGGCATCAAAAATGATTAGGGGACTGGAACACATGACTTACGAGGAGAGACTGAGGAAACTGGGATTGTTTAGTCTACAGAAGAGAAGAATGAGGGGAGATTTGATAGCTGCTTTCAACTACCTGAAAGGGGGTTCCAAAGAGGATGGCTCTAGACTGTTCTCAGTGGTAGCGGATGACAGGACAAGGAGTAATGGTCTCAAGTTGCAGTGGGGGAGATTTAGGTTGGATATTAGGAAAAAAACTTTTTCACTAGGAGGGTGGTGAAACACTGGAATGCGTTACACCTAGGGAGGTGGTGGAATCTCCTTCCTTAAAAAGAAAAGGAGTACTTGTGGCACTTTAGAGACAGTGCCACAAGTACTCCTTTTCCTTTTGCGAATACAGACTAACACGGCTGTTACTCTGAAACCTCTCCTTCCTTAGAAGTTTTTAAAGTCAGGCTTGACAAAGCCCTGGCTGGGATGATTTAATTGGGGATTTGTCCTGCTTTGAGCAGGGGGTTGGACTAGATGACCTCCTGAGGTCCCTTCCAACCCTGATATTCTATGATTCTATGAAAGTAAGCACACCTGGGACGAGAGGAAAGGTCCTCTCATGGGTTGATAACCAGTTAAAAGATAGGAAACAAAAGGTAGAAATAAATTATCAGTTTTCACAATGGAAAGTGGTATATCACAATATCTCCCAAGGATCTATACTGCTCAACATATTCATAAATGATCCAAGAAAGGCATAAAACAATGAGGAAGTAAAGTTTGCAGACGATACTACATTACTCAAAATAGTTAAGCCCAAAGCTCACTGTGAAGAGTTACAAAGATCCCACAGTTAAATGACTAGCCAACAAAATGGCAAATGAAATTCAATATTGATAAATGCAAAGTAATGCACATTTGAAAACATAATCCCAACTATACACACAAAACGATGGGGTCAAAATTAGCTATTACTACTCAAAAAAGGGATCTTCGAGTCATCATGGATAGTTCTCTGATAACATCTGCTCAATGTGCAGCAGCAGTCAAAAAAGCTAACAGGACGCTTGGAACCATTACAAGAGAGAATCTCATAATGCCACTCCTTGAACGCTCCATACCATTCTGGTTACCCCATCTCAAAAAATATATATTAGAATTGGAAAAAGTAGAGAGAAAGGCAACAAAAATTATTGGAAGTACGGAACAGCTTCTATATGAAGAGAGATTAAAAAGACTTGGACTGTTCAGTTTAGAAAACAGACTGGGGGGGGGAGGATATGACAGAGGTCTAAAAAATCATCAATGGTACGGAGGTGAGTACGGAAGTGTTATTTACCTCTTCACATAACACAAGAATGAGGGGCCCCTGATACAATTAATATGCAGGAGGTTTAAAATAAAAAAAAAGGAATTACTTTCTTCATACAATGCACAGTAAACCTGCAGATCGTGTTGCCATGGGATGTTCTGAAGGTCGGCACGGTCAGATGCTACTGTCAGATGATATGATACCGGACTAGATGGACCATTGGTCTGACCCAGCATTCCCATTCTTAGGATCAAAAGAGTGACTATGGAAGTGAACTGGGTAAGTGCTCCAGATTACATATATATGAATTTACAACTATCCCACAGCAGTTCGACGATGAAGCTAAGACCGGCAGGTCAAATAAAATGAGAAGCAGCAAAAGACAGACCTGAAATGTGGAAGCAAGTCACTTAGGGACAAGAACACCTCATTACCAGTGGAAGAACACTTTTCACATTGTGATCACTCCATATCTGACCTGTCAGTCCTCATCCTCAAAGGAAACCTCCACAAACTTTCAAAAGATGAGCCTGGTAGCTTAAATTCATAACTTTGCTAGACACAAAAAATCATGAAATGAACAGACACACTGGATTTAAGGCTTATACAACAATCTGTAACTCACCAGCAACCCCTACAGCTGTCTTTTCCTGGAGGGGTCTTAACAGGCCACTTCACCTTGAATGGTCCCTTGAAACATGTGCTAACTTCTTTTGTTAAACAATCTGTTTCACCTTGAATTTAGCTGTGACACTTTGAGTACGTTTCCCACACCTGAAGAACTCTGAGTCATGCTTTGTCTACACTGGAACGTGAATGACAAAATTTGTGTGTTCAGAGATGTGAAAAAAACACGCACCCGAACGACACAAGTTTTGCAGATGAAAAGCACTGGCATAAACAGCACTTTGTCATCAGGAGAGCTCTCCTGCCAACAAAGCTACCACCACTCACTGAGGGTGGAAGTTTTTTGCTGTCAAGAGAGCTCTCTCCTGCGGACAAGTAGCGGCTATGCTGAGTGCCTTTTAGCAGCACGGCTGTGTCGCTAAAAGGTGCATAGTGTAGACACAGCCTAAGCTCGAAAGCGTCTCTCTCTCACCAACAGAAGTTGGTCCAATAAAAAAATATTACCTGACCTGCCTTGTCTCTCTAATATCCTGGGACTGGAAAGGCTACAACAATATTGCATACAATATTACGAATAACCTGTCAGGCAGGCAACTATTTTCATATAGGATCAGCTCATATATGAAATGAAGAACAAAGGTTAATCTCAGTCAGGATACATCCTAAAATATTCTGTGTATGATGGTTTTAAAGGAGTTCTTTATTATTTTTCCAAACTCTAAATGTTTATCTGACCACATTGTGTTGTATATTTTCTTCTTTGATTTTTCCTTCAGTGAGAAAATCTCACAGGAAAGAATTAACCAAAGAGAATTATGCATGAGAGCCCAATCTTGTCAGAATAAGAAATACATGTATATGCACAACTAGAAATCAAAGCTGCTCTTGTGAATGTGGTAATATTTACAGAAAAAAACTGATGCTTAAATCATACTTACTTTTTTATTAAGCAAGTATTATATCATATTATAAGTAAATATTTTCTTTAAAAAATCAGTTCCAGCTAGCTTTGCGCTTTTAAATATTCAGCTTCATTGCATCATGTTTAGTAACCTTGATTTCAAAATGCAGCCTTTGAACTGGCAAGCAATTTATTCCATTTCAAAAGGAATTTTCTTATTGTGTTAGAAAATTTTACTTCAGTATTTAGAAACAATAAGATGATGAATAATGGATTTTTCATAGCCAACATAAGGACAAAAATCTCTATTTCTTTGTTACCTAGTTTCTTGCACACTTAATTGCCTGAAGCTCTGATTCTCCTTGAGCGACAAACCAATTAAGTATAATCCTAGAAACTTTTATTAAAATAGAGAAGAACTGAAAGCACCATGAACAAAGAAGACAGAATGTAAGACATCAAAACTCACAGTACAGATGCTACTAAACCAGATATAGAAAAGTATCTTGACAAAAATATGGCTTCCTAAGAAAAAAAGAACATTAATATTAAACAACTTTCAACAAAACCTTACTACTGTAAGGAGTATCATTGAAATAGATTTAAGTGAAAGGAAACAGTACAATAAATACTTTTAAATTAACTTTTAATATAAACATCTAGTATGAAAATTACACCTGTTTCTCTGCATTGCCTATATCTATATATCCTTCCAACTTTGATGGCTCATATTGTTTTTTTAAGGAAATTATTGCTTTTAGCGAGCACATTACTTTCAACTGCATATTACATCTACTACTGAAATCATATCTACATTCAAAAATCCACAGTCCCTTCTTTGAATCAATCATGTGAAATAAAAGATTATATGAAGCAAAATGTAGTTCAATATAAACAGGGAGGAAACAGGCCATACATCCCTTTGGTAAATTCCACCCCTTCCCCAAAACTGCTATGGGTCCTAACCCAAGGAAGAGAGTCGCAGCTTTCTGGGGACAATCACAGCTGCATAGTTTGTTCACGGACAGCATCGACTCAACTCGGAAGAAGAAAAAGGCCAAAAAACAAAAAAACACAGAGGAGGAATGGGTTAGCACATCCCTCAACACCACTCCCTTATCATTTGTATTATGGGAGCGCCTAGAAGCCACAAGTAGTACAGGAGCATAGTGTTGCGCACTTTACAAATGTACAGTAAAAGACAGTCCTGCTCCCTGATAAGTTTACAGAGTAAATTTCCTTAAATCCAAAGTTCAATGACCATACTGCACATAGGCCAAAATCCACTATAATTAGCCATATTTCATGGGGAGGAAGAGGTGAGAAGCACTTCTCTGAGGATATGCAGTCAAAGAATCAACTGTGTGCTTACCAAAACTATATATTTTTAGGGCTTTGGTTTTGTTTTATGTCATGAGTAATCAGTTTGCATAACCATGTCAAAAGTGTGTTAAAAACAAACTGCTGTTCACCTACTACCACACCTACAAGTGTACAACTCATTTTCCCATCTCTGAAGATATTTATTGACATATCGAGTGGTATCATGATACAGATTTTTCTTTAAAAGAAGATACTTATAACCTATTTCAGAGCATCTGCTGAATTTCTAAGAGGCTGAGATCTTCCCCTCATCCTTATTTTTTACATCCCCATCCTTACATTGCACTAACACGTTGGTTGAAGTGAAATGGACAAGATTCCTTTGCAGCACATTAATATTGTATTTATGCAGCGTAATGGAAAAGGATAGGAGAACCTGATGCGGACCATGCATCAATCCCTCCCATAGATACACACACTGCCTCTAAAATCTCTTGTTCCCTACAGGCTCAAAGAACAAGATACATGCTTTTTTATCTCTTCCTCCCACTACGGGGCCTGAAATAATACACCATAAAAGCTGGCATGACATTATGTATAGAAAAAGTGATTGTATCATTTTTTAACAGGTTTTTATTAGTCAGTCAAAATAGGAATTTCCACAGGAAACGTCTGTTTTCAACTACAAACTGAAAAGCTTTTTAGCAACTAAAGAGCAAAGAATTTAGCTGGTCAGGTGAACACTGCCAGTGTGACAGATATGGCAATTTCCTGCAATATTCTGGAGAAAACCTACTGAATTAAGTTAACCCTTAATGAATTTTAAGTATTTTAGGAGTTCATTGTATTAAAAAATGTCAGTAATTTGTATTATTGTGGAATGGTAATATCTGGGAGGAGACCTGATTAATGTAAAACCCTGGGAAATGTCATGAGGATTTTCTGAAACTATGTAAGCTTTTTCAAGTTTAGTGGGTTCTCCAGGAAGTCTCTAGGGAGACGAACATAAATATCAGCTCCTCCAGGTATGCAAGAAGTTAGTCTTTGAAACTTTACAAGGAGGAGTGGACATTTTGTTTGCCGATTACATGAAGACAGATCAAAACCACTCAAACTAGATTAAAGTGACTCTTAGCTTCATGGGTATGCTTGTTCCGAGCCAAAGCAGTAACCACTGAAAACCCGCTTGGCAGGAGTACGAAAGTTGCTTAACTGGCCAGAACCCTTTCTGGAGTTGGGGGATGACCTCTAGTAATATTAGAATGTAGGTAGGTTCTTTTATTGTTTTAATGTTTTCTCTGTAATGTTTTCTTTACCTTAAGAATAAATGTGCTTGCTTAGAAAGAGCTCTGTTGTAACTAAATAGCTGTGGCAGTTACACTGTTTATAGCTAGGAGAAAATCAGAGCAGGCCTGTTTAGGCAATTTGACTTTGCTAGGGAATAACAGCGTAGACAAGGAACTGTGCAGTCTGGGAATACCCTGGTCAGGAAGGAAAATGTCTCCACCCACGAGAGGTGATGGCTGGGGAGTCAGAAGTCTGAAAGTAGGTGCCCTTGCTGGACCATAGAGGGGAAATATAGGTGCAGTTTCCATGAACTGTGACAGTCAGTAAAATTGGAACACATCATCAGGGCACCAGGAAAAACCAGTAGTTCCACCCTTCTCTCTTCTACTGACTGATAATATTCTGTGCACTTCATCACCTCATTCCTGAGAAAGCTACCACACCCTCTATCTTTGAAGGATGACAAATATAATTCCCCCCATTTTATAGATGTGATACCTAAGAGGTTGCACAAAGTCACTTATGAAATACTGGGAATAGAACCCAGGGACCACAGTCTATGCAGTGACTCTCAGAAGACTGGTGTAGCAGAGGAGAAGAAAAGGTAGCTTTAAGCCATGTTTGTCTGTCCTAGAATCTGGGCTGCTCCCAGTCTAAATTAGATTAATAGATTCCAAGGCCAGAAGGGATCATAGTAATTATCTAGTCTAATCTCCTGTATAATACAGGCCATAGAATTGTCCCAAAATAATTCCTAGAGCATATCTTTTAGAAAAACATCCAAAACCCGTTATCTGCTCTAATTTAGGTAACCTTTTATGACTGCTAACAGGCTTCTTCTCAGCCCAGAATTTTCAAAGCACCGTGTGTTATGGCCAGTCCTCCTCCTGTCCCTGACGAGTCTCTTCTACCACTGACACACCCCAACACCAGGAACTGCAAGGGGTAGCAGTGAAAGGTTATGTACACCAGTCCTATAATGCCACTGAACTGTGGGAATTCTCCTGGGGGCAGTTCTGTCCATTTTACAGTTCCACAGAAGTTGCATGAAGAGGTTTTAGTAGGGACTAGAAAGTGGCCCCCCTAATATGACAGACCCAAGTTTCATCCATTTAGCCACACTGCCTTTCAAAATAAACATGCCAAATCTATGCATTCAGCTATGCTGTCTAACCACTAGACACTCCTGCCACACCAGGAAGAGAAACCAATATTCCTGGTTCCCAATAGCCTCTGATATTTAATAAGTAGTGGTATAAAATGTGTTGCATCCCCATTTAGCAGCTACTGCACATGAAGCATAACAGCATATATAAGCTACCAGCTACTTTAGTTCAAGTCACAGAGGTTAGTATTGTAGATCTAAAGGCCCTCAGTTTCAACCAACCTTGCTGGTATGACCCCAGGTGGGGAAGGAGTGTAAATTCCACTTGATGAAATCTGGTCTATCAACTTGCTTCTTAAAAAAAATCTATGCATATACACACACAACACATTAAAATAACGCTACATTTGCAAAATCCTCAAGCACTCAAAACTTAGGAAATACCAGTGTTAACATTCCACCATATACATTATGATGGTCGTCTTATATGACTGGGGGGCATGGATCAGCGTTCACATCACACTCCCCGTCAGTACCCAGCACAGACTGGGGAAGCTAATGATCCAACCAGCAGACCAAATTTGGTGATGGACCCTGGTCTACATGTCACTTAAGGTGCATTGTACATACGGAGTTTTGACTAACCCAAGTGCACATGAGATTTGCAAAGAAGATGATGATGACCTGATTGTATATAATTGCATTTCAAGACCCCCGGCCTCATTTTGTGCACTGTATGGACAATGAGTAAGTTAGAAGGTTGCAAGAAGAGAATGGGCTCTTGTGTTTATGGCATTAAATTGAGTCCCAGGAAAGAAACACTTTATCATAGAGTCATCACAGAATCTTAGAACTGGAAGGGACCTGAAGAGGTCATCTAGTCCAGTCCCCTGCACTCAAGGAAGGACTAAGTCTTTATCCCTAGTTCTGCCTCAGACTTCACAGGTAACACTAGGCAAGATTAACAGAATGCACCCTCCAGGGGACAGAACTAAAGTAGAACTTGGGGCTTGAGCTTCAGGGCTGTTTCACTGCTGTGTAGACTTCCGGGCTCCAACTGGGCTCCAGGATCCTGTGGGGAGGGTGGGTGGGTGGAAAGTAAGAATACAGAAAGGAATCTGTACAACAAGCATCTTTTTTATACCAGGCTGCAACCAAGTTATTTCCTCTCCTGTATAGCCTCTTTCTGTAGTTTTGGTGGCATTTCACTCTTCTCCACCTTTAATGTTCTTTTAAATAGAAACCATCAGTACCTTATTAAACTTAAGAGTTTATTCTCACAAAAATCAGGAAATTCAGAGTTGAAGTTCCCACATTAACTTTAACTCTGCTCCCTTATGCATTCATATAACAGAATTTTTCATTACATAATAACATATCACGTATTAGTCAGCCAATGCAATAAAATGGAAAGTAATAGCTCTTTCCATTACTGTACATGAATCAACATGGCACATTATTACTACAAATGCCATTAAGGTGAATTTTAACAGTGTTCCAACAATAAGACTGAGTAAATTGAATTGCTGCTAGAATTTCACATTGCTCCAGATGTTAAATCATGAATAATTTTTAGTGAATGTGGGGTCCATGTAATAGCACTGCAGATCTGAATGAGTATGTACTATATTCTTGCCACAGAAGCTGCCTTAGCCCTAGTGGAATGTGACTAGTTTGTAGCACTCTTCAATACATAGTCTAACCCATTTGAACAAGTGTTGTGATGAAATAGCCTGACCCTTACTATTATCTTTTCAAGAAAGGTAGTTGGGGGACTTCCTAAAGTCTTTAGTCCCATTTAAATATAATGTTAATGCCCTTTTAGCATCTTACATGCAGAGTTTTGACTAACCCAAGTGCACATGAGATTTGCAAAGAACACCGGTAGACTGATTAACTGGTTAAGATGGAAGTCACTTACCACCTTCGGTGGGAATTTAAAAAAGATCTCAAGTCGTCTAGAAGTAGACTGTAAAAGCATCTTCTGTCACTGATGTGTTTAGAGACCATTCATATAGCTTTTTGGGGGACGTGGGGGGGGGGGTCCCGGCTGAGTTGATCTGTTAGGTGGTTGTTTTGTCTGCCAGACGTTCAGCAATAGGGAAAAATATTGCCATAGGTGCACCAGTCCCATAATTCCTCAGCTTCCTTGTGGTTGTATGGAATGACCCCCTTCCTGTTTGTTCACATCAAACATAACTCTTGCATTGTCAGTAACCACTTGGACTATTTTGTCATGTAAATGAGGAAGAAACTATTTGAGAGCCAAATGGATTACCCTCAATTTGAATACATTCATATGTAGTAGTTTTTACAAGGAAAAGTCTACATTGCCAACGTTACAGCACAGCCGCTGCAGTGCGGCCTGGGCAGTGTAGACATGCTTTAATCGCCAAGGGAGAGCTCTCCCACTGATTAAAAAATACCCCGAACAAGTGGTGGTAGCTTTATCGCCAGGAGCACGGCTCCCGGCGATAAAGCGCTGTCTAAACTGGCGCTTTTCAGCTCTAAAACTTTTGCTGATAGGGGGTGTATTTTCACACCCCTGAATAACTAAAGTTTTAGCATTGGAAGTGGCAGTGTAGACACAGTCTAAGTGTTTCCAATGACCATGAGTTGTTAGGTTGTTGAAGTGAGTTTTCCATCCCAGGCTGGGCACATATGAAGTGACAGTTGTGGAGAACTGAATGCCACTCCCTTCAGGATGTTGTAGTTTCATGTCCACCACAGGGATAGGAGCAATTTTGGGAGAGTTAGCTTCAACTACGTCTAAATTTGGCAGACAATGTTCTGTCAGCCAACCACTGTAGAGCTCTCATTCTGAGATGAGTATATAAGATTACATATGATGTCAAGGCCATGAGACCCATCAGCCTGAGGAAGAACCTGAGAACCCATCAGCCTGAGAAGAAGTGGCAGGGATTCTCTCGAAATTTGAGAATGGCAGACGGAATCTTGAAGAATGTTTCCTCTGGAAGGAAGGCTCTTCCTGCTTGGGAATACAGAATCATACCAACAAAAGGGACTCTCTGTGTAAGAAGGTGTGATTTCTTCCAAGTCCCAATTTCTCAAAAGCGAACATGTGCAGTCCATGCTGATGGTCAGAGACTCCCGTGATGAAGTCATCCAAACAGAAGTAAATGTAAATATCCTGTCTCTTCAGATGTTCTGCCATGTTCAAGAGGCCGTTTGTAAAAACATAAGAGGTGATAGAAAGGCCAAAGGGGAGGACACATAGTGATCCTCCCTGGCCAGTATGTGAAGGTATGATAGATACATGGAAATATGCATTTTTCACATCAAGAGGTCCAAATCAATCTTGAGTAGACATGGAGGGAATTACAGATGTAAGAGAAATTCAGGAAACTGACCTCTCTGGTGAAAGAGCTGAGCTTTTACAAGTCCCAAATAGTTTGCAGACCTTCCTCTTCTTTTGGGATCAGAAAGTATCTCGAGTAAAATCCCTTTCCTCTGAATATCTCTGGTGCCTTCTTGATGGCCTCTGCTTCCAATAAAAAGCAAACTTTTATTCTTAGTAGGTTTTCATGAGAGGGCAGAGAAGGGACAGGGGTTGGGGGAGGAATGAAGTTGAACTGTATTGAATAACCTTCGTGCATTATTTCTAGGATCCACTTGTCTGTGATGATGGTATTCAATTGCTGAAATAATAGGAGAATTGATCTCCAAAGGTGGGGGAGGAAGTAGATTGATCTAAGATTGGTTTGTAGCTCTCGTGTCTCATGACAAAACTGTGGTCTAAAGCCTGGAGTAGAAGACGAAATTGTGTCTATTTTTAGGATGAAGCTAAAACCTCTTTCTCCTCTGTTGTTGACAATGAGATTGTTCCTGTTGGTAAGGACACCTCTGGCTGAAATACAAAGATGAAGATGAGGAACGATACTGCTGCCTGTTGTATCTGAAGACCAGTGCTACAAACTTTCTCCACTCAAGAAAGGCATCTTGAAATCACCGTGGATAGTTCTCTGAAAAATATCCACTCAATGTGCAGCAGCAGTCAAAAAGCTAATAGAATGTTAGGAACCATTAGGAAAGGGATAGACAGTAAGTCAGAAAATATAACGCCACTACATAAATCTATGGTATGCAGACAAATTGAATACTGCTTGCAGTTCTGGTTACCCCACCTCATAATATAGATACTGAGTATTAGAATTGGAAAAGGTACAGAAAAGGGCATCAAAATTATTAGGGGGATGTAACTGCTTCCACATAAGGGAAGATTTAAAAATAATGGACTACTCAGCTTAGGAGAGACAACTAAGGGGAGATATGATACAGGTTTATAAAATCATAAATGGTGTGTAGGAAGTGAAAAGGTCATTGTTATTTACCCCTTCACATAACACACAAAGCAGAGGTCACCCAATGAAATTAATAGGGAGCAGGTTTAAAACAAACAAAAGGGAGTACTTCTTCACACAATGCAGTCAATCTGTGGAACTCATTGCCAAGGGGATGTTGTGAAGGCCAAAACTATAACTTGGTTCAAAAAAGAATTAGATAAATTCATGAAGGACAGGTCCATCATTGGCTATTAGCCAAGATGATCAGGGATGCAACGCCATGCTCTTGGTGTCCCTAAACTTCTGACTGCCAGAAGCTGGAACTGGACGACAGAATGGATCATTTGAGAACTGCCCTGTTCTGTTCATTTCCTTTGAAATATCTGGCACTAGCTACTGCTAGAAGACTGGATACTGGACTAGATGGACCATTGGTCTGACCCAACATGGCCATTCTTATTTTCTGATGTTCACAGAATCTGAACAAAAAACAAGTGATTGTAATGTGAAATCAAGGTAATTATGAATGAGGTATTCAAACTCCTGTGAAATTTTTGGTTCAGATTACAATCAGTATGTGTTTTCCTGCAGAATGTTAGGTGCTTATTTACCTTTATTTCCACAAACTGAAGATCACTAAATATTTTTAAAGAAAACTGTCTTGTACAAAGCTTCAGCTTTCATAATGTAATTTACAGGGAGCATTGGGATTTTAAATATTTCTTCGCTTAACACTAAGATCTGCTTTAAAAAGCTGTTAAATAAAAGCTAGATGCATTTATTGTCTCTCTCCCCCAAAAAACTCTGTTCCTGCTGACTGAGTAGTAGATTAACAATTCAATGTATATGAACAAAAGTTAAACATTTATGGTTTTATCATCTTTCTATTCTGAACAGTTTTGTCACCACTTGTCAAACCAAACAGACATGGATAAGCACCCTAATGGCAGATCTATACTTAAAATACTGGTGCACTTGCACTACCATAGCGCTTCAGTGAAGATGCTACTACACTGACAATAGAGCTTCTCTCATTGGTGTACTTAACTACCCCCTTTCACGGAGGTGGATTATGTTGACAGGAGAAGCTGTCCCATTGATATAGCGCTGTCTACACCAGCGGTTAGGTCAGTATAACTACATTGCTCAAGTGTACATTTTTCACATCCTGAGCGACAGTTATGCAGACGTAAGTTTATTGCTTAGGCTTGGTCTAAGAAACACAGTATTTCTCAGCAGTCTTGGCTTTCTAAGAATAGTTGTAGTTGAGCGAGAGAGAGAGAGAGAAAATGAACAGTATCTATTATAGTTTCTCCCATCCCCCCAAAACAATGAACATGATGGCCTTTGTTTATTTTTCACTCAGTCATATGAATTTCCAACCAAAATAAGGATATATGAGTCAGCTGACAATACTACAGAATTGTATAGCTAAACTACCTTGACAAACAGAAAACAAGAAATAGATTCTGCCAATTCAATCCTATACTTTATCTTTCTTTCCAATAAAAAGTGAGTCAGACTTTTTTTTTTAAATACTTCAGGTTTTAAAGATGTAGAGAAGAAATATGCAGGACTTAGTGGTTGGTTTTGCAGCACTGGAGTTTCTGAACTACGATACATTGCACACACATCCCTATTCTAGCACCAGACCACCTTGACACAGACTACGTCAACAGAAAGGACTACTTTTCCTGATAATACAAGTACTGGTGGATCACTAGGGATGCTTTACCAACATCAGTGTGGACTGGTCAGGGAAGGTGCATGACACACATCTTTAAGAACGCAGGACTGTTCAGAAAGTTGCAAGCAGGGACTTTCTTTCCCAATCAGTCGACTACCATTGGGAATGTTGACATGCCAAAAGTGATCTTGGAAAAACCAAGCCTACCCTTTGCTCCAATGGCTCATGAAGCTGTACACCAGCAACTGCAACAAGGAGAGTTTCAACTACAGGCTCAGCAGTTGCAGAATGACAGCTGAATGTGTAGTATAGACCAGGCCAAATATGAATTAAGGTCACATTCATTTTAGGTGAATCTGCTTGACTTTTGTAGGGGTTATGGAAAGTCCAAGCATTCTAGCTAAGCCTTTGGATTTTCAGTTTGACCACGTCTTCAATGGTCACATGCAGAGGGAGAGATATGGATTGGTTTTGGAGCACAAGAGGAAATACTTTCTGGTAGTCTCTTTCCTGATCACCTGGAGCCTGCTCCGGAACAGATCTGGTCAGGAATATTCTGAGAAACAGGGATTTCACAGGAGCTTCTTGGGGCTTCTACCAAACAAACAACCCTGGAGCTGGCAATCCCAGGACACAGAGCTCCAGGACAGCCACTCCATGAGAACAGCCCCAGAGCTTGGAATCCCTTGGCACCAGGGACTGCAGTTGGGGAACATCATTGCTGCAAAACCATCCAGAGCCACAGTCTTGTGTAGCCGGAGGTGATTAACAGCGCTGCACCCTTACCAGGGCTTCCAGGCTCCATGCCACCGGAACTGGAATCTTGGAACAGGCATCCAGAGTCCACAACTACAGGGCAGCTACACCATATGGAGTGTCCTGGTGCCAGGGATCCCAGGGCTTCCACAGTCCATGGCTGTGGGGCAGCCTCACCATGCAGACTAGGGCCAGGGATACATAGGACTTCCAGACACCCAAGCTGCCGGATTCCCACAGCCTGGGGAGTCAGGTGGCTTAGGAGTTTGAAAGACTGGGGGTCCTCAACTCCAGAGCATTCTGCATAGTGGACTGCCCCAGAGCCACAAACCCTGGAAGACTCAGCAGCTGCTGACTGAACTTGACCTGATTCTTTGTCAGTTTCGCTGAGCCTATGAGGGAAGGGCAGCAATGAAATTGAGCCAACTGGGTAATTTCACTTGGTATTTAGTGGTGGGTCACAGTGAAACTTAACAGAATCAGTCAATTTCAATCAGCATACTTCCTTTCAGACACACAATGTGGGAAATTTACCTTTTCTGAGAAATTTCAAAACGTCAACATTTCCTGTAAAATTGAAATTCTGAGGTTCAATTATTTCTACTCCTGAGCTGCCACCATCCCCTTCCCAAACCTGCCATAAAAAGAGGAAGGATATAAAAATTAATAGCTGAAATGATTACCCGCATGCCAGGAAAAATGGGAGTCTGAGAAAACTCACCTTCCTGGCACTGTCCAATTCCACCTCATTTTGCATATCCATAAGTCTGCCCTCCAAAGTTGTACTATAAATATACCCAGTCCTGTACGGCAAACTGAAAATTTAAACTTCTTTGCAGCCCCTTTAAGATAGCTTCTTTAAGGTCATTAACTGATATTCTCAATTTGCCCTGCCAAACCACTTCCTTCCAATAGCAGAAAAGCTCTGATCCTGTATTCAGTTTTGGGAAAAACTAAAACTCTTTAGTATCTGTTTTAAAGTGAAGGACTAATGCCTTGTTTACACAAGGAAATTGTGTTGTCTAGAAATTAGTTAAGTTTGTGTAATCCTCTTGTGTATAAGTTACTTTAGTGTGAGAAGTACTTTATATCAATGTAATTTACACCAATTCCTTAGGGTCCTCAAACATTGCTAAGACCAATGTTCTTCCTCCTACAGTACAAAAGACGATGACTGCAACACACAAAGCAAGGTAAAAGCAGCAGCTCCCTGCTACATTTAGGTACTGTGTCACCAACTGCTCCAGAATATATACAGAATCGTAAGTGACTGAAAGAACAGGAGTATTTGTGGCACCTTAGAGACTAACAAATTTATTAGAGCATAAGCTTTCGTGAGCTACAGCTCACTTCATCGGATGCATTCAGTGGAAAATACAGTGTGGAGATTAATATACACAGAGAACATGAAACAATGGGTGTTACCATACACACTGTAACCAGAGTGATCACTTAAGGTGAGCTATTACCAGCAGGGGAGCAGGGGCGGGGGGTAAACTTTTGTAGTGATAACCAAGGTAGGCCATTTCCAGCAGTTGACAAGAACGTCTGAGAAACAGTGGGGGGGGGGGTGGAAGGGGGAATAAACATGGAGAAATAGTTTTACTTTGTGTAATGACCCACCCACTCCCAGTCTCTATTCAAGCCTAAGTTAATTGTATCCAGTTTGCAAATTAATTCCAATTCAGCAGTCTCTTGTTGGAGTCTGTTTTTGAAGTCTTTTTGATGAATAATTGCCATTTTTAGGTCTGTAATCAGAGTGACCAGAGAGATTGAAGTGTTCTCCGACTGGTTTTTAAATGTTATAATTCTTGACGTCTGATTTGTGTCCATTTATTCTTTTACGTACAGACTGTCCAGTTTGACCAATGTACATGGCAGAGGGGCATTGCTGGCACATGATGCCATATACCACATTGTTGGATGTGCAGGTGAATGAGCCTCTGATAGCGTGGCTGATGTGATTAGGCCCTATGATGGTATCCCCTGAATAGATATGTGGACACAGTTGGCAAGGGGCTTTGTTGCAAGGATAGGTTCCTGGGTTAGTGGTTTTGTTGTGTGGTGTGTGGTCGCTGGTGAGTATTTGCTTCAGGTTGGAGGGCCGTCTGTAAGCAAGGACTGGCCTGTCTCCCAAGATCTGTGAGAGTGATGGGTCGTCCTTCAGGATAGGTTGTAGATCCTTGATGATGCGTTGGAGAGGTTTTAGTTGGGGGGTGAAGGTGATGGCTAGTGGCGTTCTATTCTTTTCTTTGTTGGGCCTGTAGTAGGTGACTTTTGGGTACTCTTCTGGCTCTGTCAATCTGTTTCTTCACTTCCCCAGGTGGGTATTGTAGTTGTAAGAAGGCTTGATAGAGATCTTGTAGGTGTTTGTCTCTGTCTGAGGGGTTGGAGCAAATGCTGTTGTATCGTAGAGCTTGGCTGTAGACAATGGATCGTGTGGTGTGGTCTGGATGAAAGCTGGAGGCATGTAGGTAAGCATAGCAGTCAGTAGGCTTCCGGTATAGGGTGATGTTTATGTGACCATGGCTTATTAGCACCATTGTGTCCAGGAAGAGGATCTCTTGTGTGGACTGGTCCAGGCTGAGGTTGATGTGGGATGGAAATTGTTGAAATCATCGTGGAATTCCTCAAGGGCTTTTTTTCTATGGGTCCAGATGATGAAGATGTCATCAATGTAGCGCAAGTAGAGTAGGGGCGCTAGGGGACGAGAGCTGAGGAAGCGTTGTTCTAAGTCAGCCATAAAAATGTTGGCATACTGTGAGGCCATGCGGGTACCCACAGCAGTGCCGCTGATTTGAAGGTATACATTGTCCCCAAATGTGAAATAGTTATGGGTGAGGACAAAGTCACAAAGTTCAGCCACCAAGTCAAGAATTATAACATTCAAAAACCAGTTGGAGAACACTTCAATCTCTTTGGTCACTCGATCACAGACCTAAAAGTGACCATTCTTCAACAAAAAAATTCAAAAACAGACTCCAACGAGAGACTGCTGAATTGGAATTAATTTGCAAACTGGATACAATTAACTTAACTTAGGCTTGAATAAAGACTGGGAGTGGATGTGTCATTACACAAAGTAAAACTATTTCCCCATGTTTATTCCCCACACACACACACTGTTCCTCACAGGTTCTTATCAACTGCTGGAAATGGCCCACCCTGATTATCACTACAAAAGGTTCCTCTCCCACCCCACCCCGCTCTCCTGCAGGTAACAGCTCAGCTGATCACTCTCGTTACAGTGTGTATGGTAACACCCTTTGCTTCATGTTCTCTGTGTATATTAATCTCCACACTGTATTTTCCACTGAATGCATCCGATGAAGTGAGCTGTAGCTCACGAAAGCTTATGCTCTAATAAATTTGTTAGTCTCTAAGGTGCCACAAATACTCCTGTTCTTCTTGCGGATACAGACTAACATGGCTGCTACTCTGAAACCTGTCATAAGTGACTGAGTTCAGGCCCTAATAGGTTAAATAAAACCTTTTTGTTCATCAAGTCCTAAGAGCAACACTGTATCTTCATTCTGAGTTATCCACATTCCTATAAAATAAACCAAGCTCGAATTAGAACAGCCACACTGCAAAATAACACTCAAAATGCACAGAGTGATTATGTTAGTAACTGACAAGTTGTGTTAACTCAAGATATACTCTATACACCAAGGGTATATCTACACTGCAGCTAGGAGCAAGCCTCCTAACGAGGCAGACAGACTCATATTAGCAGGGCTTGAGCTAGCATGCTAAAAATAGTAGTGTGGACATTGCAGCTCAGATGGAACTCAGGCTCTCAAGCCCGGGGTCAGGTGGGCTTGAGAGCCTAAGCTCCAGCTCAAACCATAGCATCCACACTGCTATTTTTATTATGCTAGCTCAGGCCCAATTAGCATGAGCATGTCTACCTGGGCTGTGAGGTCTGATTTCAGATGCCGTGTAGACATACCTCTACAGGTTAGCCAAGTCAAGTTAAAAAGCACTACCACATTCAAATTAAGATGTGTCATGCATGGACAGGACTCAAATTTGGAACTAAAATCAAGTTCTAACTCAAGTTAATTATGCCACAAAGACAAGCCCTTCCTGACTTGCTGAAGGTCACAATGCAAGCCAGGGGCAGAGCAGGGAAGAGAAGCCACATTCCTGAACTAGCCATGACACAGTGCTCCATCATGTTTTAATAAATATTTCTGTCTTTATTTTAAGTAAAAATAACACAAGTATGCCCTGATCCTGCAAATACTTAAGCATGTGCTAAGTTTTGTGCAAATGAGCAATTTCATCGATGTCACATAAAACTGAGCACATGCACAAGGGAATGCAAGATTAAAGCCACCTTCTCTGCAGCTCACACTACAATGTAAGGCTCTTTGAATTGCTATGTAAAAATAGTAAAGGTACATGGTTAAGACAAAAAAGGCATTATGTATACATTGCGTGGTAGATTAGCGAAACAGACTTCTTTAAAATCTTATTTACTTTGCACTATTTATGCTACTTGTTCATTTTCTTTTTTTAATTTTTCAGCTCAGGCAATGAAAATAGGCTCTCTGTGCCACTGCTGATGATGAAAATAACCAGCGTTCACATTTAAAACCAAATACATAGTTATCAACTTTTTTTAAATGAAAGTTAGATCACATTTCAGATACCACAACGGCTTCCTAACCCTCATGCCCAACTTCATGGCTTCACAATCTCCCCTGACCGCTGTGCAGATCAACGGAAAACAGGACAAATGGACCCACTTACTGTGGGAATAATGACACTGCCTATGGATGATGGGGCAGACAAAGCCTCCTTTGTCAAACACAGGAACGACAGGACTGAGACTCCTCTCCACAGCCCCTTACACTAGGCTTACAGGACACCTGAGGCGTCCCTCACCCTCTCCTCCCTCGGAACCCCTCTGACTCGACCCCCCCAGCCGCGCTGAGAACTGGAGCAGTGACCTCACACACAGCTCCCCTGAAACCCTCACTCCCCCACCCCCAGGCCAGCAGGGAGACTCCCCCACCCCCAGACACACACAGCCGATGGGAGGCCTGGCAGTGCCCGGGGCTGCCACCCACCCCCACGCTTCACCCCTGCCCCACAAGGAGCGGAGAGAGGGGATCCCAGCCCCGTGGAGGAGCCTGCGAGGTGGGGCGGGTCTCGCCAGGCCGGGGCCCCTCCCATCCCCATCGCCACGGAGCTCAGGGGTTCCCTTCCACGCCCCGCCCCGCCCCAGCCCCAGCTCCAGCCAGTACCGGTTGTGCCTCTGCGCGGCGGGGACGCTAGTGTAATAGGCCGCTCGCCGCTGGGTGCTGCGTGGCACCGGGTGCAGCGGGATGTGGTCCGCCATCTTGCCTGCCCGGAACCGGCTCCCGTCCGTGAACCGTCACCCGACGTCACCCTGCCGCGCAAACATCACGCGCGAGGGACTGCCGGAGACACCTGACGTCACCCGCAGCTGATGGAAGGGGCGCTGCTCGGCGCGGCTGGCATATAAACAAGTGGGAGGGGCTTCTGCGGCTGCCCCACCCACTTGCCCGTAAAACGCGCGCGCTCCCGCGCTCGTTCTCCAGTTCCTAGCGCGTGCGGGTGGAGTGGGGGTGCCCTGTCGGGGGGGGGGGGGGGAAAGGCTAACGCAGGGATTTGTGGCGGTGCGCATGGGAGGGAGGAAAAGCAGAGGGGTGGATAGAGGCTGGCTGCGGGGCTGCAGTGTTGCCTGGGGAGGGGACTGTGCATGAGGTGGTGGCTGAGGGGTGCAGGGACTAGGAGCGGGGAGCCTGAGCTTATTCGTCTTTGGTAATTTCGCTCTTTTTGTGTTTTCACTTTAAAAATACGAATTGACCTTGTTGTGCCAGTGAAGACGGGGAGCTGGAGCTGTACCCGCAGAAGGTGAGGGGCCTGTGACAGGCAGCACAGTGCGTGTATGCCTTGATTCCCTGCCCTTCTCTGGGGATTGAATTCCCGTCCAAAGTGCATGAGCCCTCAGCCTAGAGAGCTGAGGAATGGTTAGTGGGAGCTCTGCCCTAGTGATGCTGAGAGAGCTCACATTCACCTTAGCTCCTGCTGGCTTTAAAATCTGGATTAATTTTTGCTTGGGAAAAAGTTACAGATGCTTAAAATACTCTTATGCCAAATCTTCAAGAGGTAGTGAAATATTCTTTGTCTACATTTACATCTCCTACTACAGAGTAGCTGCAACCCCACCAAAGCAGGGTCGTGGACTATATGAGAGTGGGAAAATGAAACAATAGAAACAAACAAGTCCTCTTTGTCACCATTCAGACAGAAAAGCAAAAGTAAAAAGCATACATTTTGAAAAATCTTTGCTTTTTAGTAATCTTTGCAGTCCTTGTCTGTGTGGGGCTAGAGGATTTTGTTGTGCCAAGGCCAGAGAAGCTAGTGATCCAATCAGTGGATCAAAAACTGGTGGATCAAATTTGGTGATGAATCCTGGCCACCTGCCCCCTGAGCACTTGTGCATATGCTAAGAAGATTCTGATGGTACAAAGGAACCAGCGGCAGGAGTTCAGCAACAGAGTGGGGGCTACCCAGTTTATTGCACCTAATGTGGCATGTACGTTACCTGCCCTATGGGCAGGTGGCGTGTGTGTGCATTTGGTGCAAGGAGCTCCTGGCCCTCAGTGACCGTGTACGGTCAGAGTGGCTGAAGTGGAGGAGCTGAGGAAGACCAGTAGAACAGTCCCACCCCAGGTCTGACAGCCTCTGTGCTGTTGAGGAGGATGAAAGTCCCAGGGAAGGAGAGCACCTAACTATTGCAGAGGGAAATAATCCCATAGTTGGGACCCTCCTACCAGATGATGTGGTGGTATCTTCTTGCACTGAGGATACCTCTCTAGGGGAGGGAACTCCAGCTATTAGAAAGAGACAGGTATTAGTAACGAGCAATTCAATCATTAGAAACCTAGATAGCTGGGTTTGCGATGACCGGGAGAACCACATGGTGACTTGCCTGCCTGGTGCGAAGGTTGCGGATCTCTCGAGACATTTAGATAGACTTATGTGTAGTACTGGGGAGGAGCCAGTGGTTGTGGTACATGAAGGTACCAATGACATAGGGAAGGATAGGAGAGAGGTCCTGGAGGCCAAATTTAGGCTGCTAAGTAAGAGATTGAAGTCAAGGACCTCCATGGTAGCATTCTCTGAGATGCTCCCAGTTAGATAGGCAGAGCTGTAGAGTCTCAATGCATGGATGAGACGATGGTGTAGGGAGGAGGGGTTTAGATTTATTAGGAACTGGGGAAACTTTTGGGAAAGGGGGAACCTGTATAGGAAGGATGGGCTCCACCGAAACCAAAATGGAACCAGATTGTTAGCACTTAACATTAAAAAGGTCGTAGAGCAGATTTTAAACTAAGGACTGGGGGAAAGCCGACAGGTGAGGAGGAGCACATGGTTCAGACATACCTTAGGGAGGATCTGTTAATAGAGAATCTCTATGTCCTAGTGAGGACGAGAGGATGGAAAATGAAAAATACAGGCAGGGTCTGATCAGAAACAGTCAAATCAAAAGTGTCCCATTCAATTACATTGTGTAATGACAGACAGCTAAAAGGAGACAAGTTTTTAAAGTGTTTATATACCAATGCTAGAAGTCTAAATAATAAAATGGGTGAACTAGAGTGCCTCATATTAAATGAGGATATTGATATAATAGGCATCACAGAAACTTGGTGGAATGAGGATAATCAATGGGATACAGTAATACCAGGGTACAAAATATATGGGAAGGACAGAACAGCTTGTGCCGGTGTGGGAGTGGCATTATATGTGAAAGAAAGCATAAAATCAAATGAAGTAAAAATCATAAATGAATCAAACTGTACTGTAGAATCTCTATGGATAGTAATTCCATGCTCTAATAATAAGAATATAGGAGTAGGAATATATTACCAACCACCTGACCAGGATGGTGATAGTGACTGTGAAATGCTCAGGGAGATCAGAGAGGCTATTAAAATAAAAAACTCAATAATAATAATAATGGGGGATTTTAATTATCCCCATATTCACTGGGTACGTGTTACCTTAGGACAGGATGCAGAGATAAAGTTTCTTGACACCTTAAATGACTGCTTCTTGGAACCCACCAGAGGAGAGATGATTCTTGATCTAGTCCTAAGTGGACCACAGGATCTGGTCCAAGAGGTGAATATAGCTGGACCGCTTGGTAATAGTGACCATAATATAATTAAATTTAATATCCCTGTGGCAGGAAAAACACCACAGCGGCCCAGCACTGTAGCATTTAATTTCAGAAAGGTGAATTACACAAAAATGAGGAGGTTAGTTAAACAGAAATTAAAGGGTACAGTGCGAAAAGTGAAATCACTGCATGCTGCGTGGAAACTTTTAAAATACACCATAATAGAGGCTCAAATGTATACCCCAAATTAAAAAACATAGAGAACCAAAAAAGAGCCACCATGACTAAACAACAAAGTAAAAGAAGCAGTGAAAGGCAAAAAGGCATCCTTTAAAAAGTGGAAGTTAAATCCTAATGAGAAAAATAGAAAGGAGCATAAACACTAGCAAATGACGTGTAAAAATACAATTAGGAGGGCAAAAAAAGAATTTGAGGAACAGTTAGCCAAAGACTCAAAACGTAATAGCAATTTTTTTTTAAGTGCATCAGAAGCAGGAAGCCCTGCTAAACAACCAGTGCAGCCACTGGATGATCGAGGTGCTAAAGGAGCATTCAAGGATGATAGGCCATTGTGGAGAAACTGAATGAATTCTTTACATCAATCTTCACAGCTGAGGATATGAGGGAGATTCCCAAACCTGAGCCATTCTTTTTAAGTGACAGATCTGAAGAACTGTCCCAGATTGAGGTATCATTAGAGGAGATTTTGGAACAAATTGATACAGTACTAAGTCACCAGGAGCAGATGGTATTTACCCAAGAGTTTTGAAGGAACTCAAATGTGAAATTGCAGAACTACTAACTGTAGTCTGTAACCTATCATTTAAATCAGCTGGTGTACCAGATGACTGGAGGATAGCTAATGTGACACCAATTTTTAAAAATTGCTCCAGAGGTGATCCTGGCAATTACAGGCCTGTAAGCCTGACTTCAGTACCCGCAAACTGGTTGTAACTATAATAAAGAACAATATTGTCAGACATATAGATGAACATAATTTGTTGAGAAAGTGTCAACATGGTTTTAGTAAAGGGAAATCATGCCTCACCCATCTACTAGAATTCTTTGAGGGGGTCAACAAGCATGTGGACCAAGGGGATCCAGTGGATATAGTGTACTTAGATTTTCAGAAAGCTTTTGACAAGGTCCTTCACCAAAGGCTCTTATGCAAAAAAGCATATAAGAATATTTTCATAATGAGAAGTTCCCACTCTCTCTTCACTCTGATCCTCCTCGTACTCAACAATGGCTGCTACCCTTTTTGCTCAAACTGTCAAATGTCTGAAAAATTTCAGTCCAACAGATGAAAATTTCAAAAAGGTTTTAAGTTACTCATAATGAAGTTATGACAATGCCCAGATGTTCTTAACTATATTTGTCTCTAACGCCCTTGCTATGATATTTATAAAATTATTTATACCTACACACAAACACGGTGGTGAAGTGTGTTAAGATTTTATTGCCATGAGTTTGCAGATGCTGCTATTGAAAAGTGTAGTCATCACTAGTGAAATACATACAGCATCATATGAATGCCAATAAAGTCTTTATTCCTCATTGTATCATGTGTTCTGTGTGTGTCACAGAAAAATATTACAAATGTTTTGAAAAACATTCATTTATCTCCACCTGTTTAGCCAAAGGCTGTAGTCCACATAACCAGGTCTTAGAAGGAGAGACAAAATTTTGACTTTTCTATAATCTAACAGCTAGATAGATGACCAAGAGGGAAAGTCATTTTTTTTACTTTATTCCATTTTGCTTAATTGAAATATATATTTAAATGTCAAAAGAAAAGGAGTACTTGTGGCACCTTAGAGACTAACAAATTTATTTGAGCATAAGCTTTCATGAGCTACAGCTCACTTCATTGGATGCATTCCTTTTTTTTTCTTGAAGTTGATAGATTTCCACTCCATACGGCTAAATGCAGTGCCTTGCATAATGACAGGTTTCAGATACATCCGATGAAGTGAGCTGTAGCTCACGAAAGCTTATGCTCAAATAAATTTGTTAGTCTCTAAGGTGCCACAAGTCCTCCTTTTCTTTTTGCGGATACAGACTAACACGGCTGCCGCTCTGAAACATTTAAATGTCAGTTATTTGTAACTACATTAGCACAGTTTATCCTGACTTTCTCTTTACCAAGTGCTCTGTGTGTTGTGCCCTAATTTTGAATCTTGTCATGAAGAAGGCAGCAAGCTCTTCAGGACATGAACTGAGCTTGTGCAGCATCTATTCAATCCTGATCCCAGCATGATATTGCAATGTAAATAGTTTACATATTTTATTCTTAAATTACTATTAATAGAAAAGGCATTTTGAATAATGTTGGATCAAGATATGATACTTGGGGACTTTGCAAGGTTAGAAGCAAATGTTGTGCATTTCTTTGGAAAGCAGGGAAATGGCCTTTCATGTGATTTAAAGCTCTCGTTTGGAGATCCAGAAACAACACAAGATATTGGACATGTCATTGGTCCAGCTCTTGTGTTTTGCTTTTCAGGCAATTCAGGTGAGAGCAATATCACATTTCAAGAAGATAAACATTTTTCTGGTATGCATTATTCTTTGTTTATTGAATGGTGGCTACATGCAGTTTATCACCTGGATATTAACACATATTTATAATTTTAAATTTATACTATTCACCCTGGAATGAGCAGTTCAATCATCCACAATGATCCTTTCCCTGTTTCCTTTCCTGCATCCCCCCTGTCTTTATACAATTAGCAGTGTTCTAGGATCTAGATATATGAAGCTTGCGAGCTCTTGGTTTACCTAGGAGTGAGCTGGTGTGGAAACTGATTTGCATTTGTTGCAGATGCATGTCCCCACAGGTGAGAATCTGTCCAGTTTTCCCCCATGCCCCGATAGGGCTTTAATAATTTATACCTCCACCACTGTTCTATTTCTGGTATACGTGTTCAAAGTTAAAACAGGATCAGGGTGCTTCCTTATGTATCCAAAGTTTAGGTTACTCCCCTTTTGTGCCCTTTGGACCAAGTGTTTATCTCAGTTATACTAATGTAAACCTGGAGAAATGCCACTGACTTCAGTTGAGTATAAAATCAGAGTAAGTGAGTCATTTATCTGCATGTAAGCCTCATGGAGTGTTATAGAAGACAATTTTTAAAAAAATAGATATTCTCAAGCTGTTGTCTGAACCCCAGAGCACTGCCAGGTGGCCTGTGCTGTGGAGCAGCTTTCTGTCACAGTGGTAAAGCAGCTACAATATTAAAGTCTTCAGCTCTGCAGCTAGTTGCAGCTCAGTCCAAGAGATGCTTACGGTCCTAGAGGCTTTTTTTGGTCAACTGACTTTAAAAATGCCCCCCTGACCCAAACACTTCTCTTCACCCTTAATTGTTGACTCATGTTATGCTTTGTCTGGTCCTCCTTGGCAGTGGGAGCTGAAGGCAGCAAGGGGAGACTCTGAGCCAATAATGTAAAGCCCAACAATCTGGGAGAGTAAAGAGACAGCATAGATACCGACTAGGGAGACATAAGCTGCGGTACGCATCAGTTCAAAGACATTTTATTTTAATCTTGGTTCCTTAATGACTTTTTATGTAACCAAATGCTGTCTTGCCACTGGAAATATTGGGACTGGGAGGGGTGTTTTTTTGTGAGAGGATCTCTGTTTTAAAGAACTGTTCCACACTATGAAGCCATTTTAGAATTACAGTGATACAAAAGAAAGGATGTTAAAAACGCACACAAAACTATAAATAACAATTATATAAAAACATGCTATGAACACAATAAGAACTGGAAACAAAAACTAATCTTAGATACAACAAACTTCATACTTTACCCTATAACTGTCTAATTAACTGCAGGAGAGGAAATTTCCTTTCTACTGCTTCTGCACCTTTGTTATTATTATTATTATTATTTTATTTATTATTCACAGAGTACAGTGTTTGTCAGTTCATCTGGTCCTCCCAGCTGTTACAATCTTTTCAGACCTCCTTTCAAGGTCTTCGCTTTGGTACATATCACCTCTCTTTAGCCCTGTAAGATTTATGGACAGCTAAATCTCCACTCCTCCTTTTGCAGACTATTCTCACCAAGCTGCAAGTCCCCAAGCACTGCTTGCACCAGTTGTGTCCCACCTTTATCCTTGCCCTGTCTTGCCCTGTTAGTCTTCCACCCTCCCTGCCTTTTAGAACAAAACTGAAAGGATGTCAGAATTGCGTCCTCATGAGTTACCTCAGTAACCCCTATATATTTTTGGAATTTCCCAGAGCTACATTTATTTATTTATTTATTTATGGTGACAGCATTGATGAAGAAGGTGATTTTTCCAATTTAGCAAAAAGAAAAGGAGTACTTGTGGCACCTTAGAGACTAACCAATTTATTTGAGCATGAGCTTTCGTGAGCTACAGCTCACTTCATCGTATTGTTTCATATTCTCTGTGTGTATATAAAGTCTGCTGCAGTTTCCACGATATGCATCCGATGAAGTGAGCTGTAGCTCACGAAAGCTCATGCTCAAATAAATTGGTTAGTCTCTAAGGTGCCACAAGTACTCCTTTTCTTTTTGCGAATACAGACTAACATGGCTGTTACTCTGAAACCTGTCCAATTTAGATGGCCACAGATGAAGAAAGTTAGGGGAAACCCTATAGTATTTGAATCAGACTATTGCAGAGACAGAATGGAGTAAATTTGCTATTTCTTATGTTGCTGAATGGATCCCAGTTATGTCTTCCCAAAAGGCTAGTAATCTTTGATTGGTAGTGAACAAGATGAGAAAAATGAGGTACAGGGTTAATTTTTTTTACTCAGCTGTTAGACTTTTTTCTTTAAAAGAACAATTTTAAGAAATGTCCATGGTATCTCATTATGTGTAATAAACCTATATTTGTCTCCAGCCAAGAATTAAATGTTGCTTCAGTGTAAATTTAAGATCATCACACCTCTGTCTTTTATTTTTGTATTCTGAGACAGATTTTCATCCTCTTGATATACTTAAATCCAGGTCAAAAGGGTTCTGATTGTTTGTTTTCTGGAAAAGGAGTACAGAGTGAAGGTGTTAATGCCAGTCCCCACCTTCCCAGGAAACTTGGGATAAGTTTTTTCCACTCTGATGTAATGTCAGAGAGTAGCACCTTTGTACTTTGAAAGAACATGCATTGTATTTTTAGAGTGTTCTCAATGGGATTATTTTAACAAATTTCATTCAGTTGCTCTTTCAAATGAATTAATAGAACTGCTTCAACTATTCCTTCAAACTGAAAATATATATACATAGATCTGTAATTAATCTTTTGTTGTTTCAGAGATTCTTAAAAGGTCATGGAAGAATGAACAAATTTGGCCCAAACTTTACACTTGGGTGTCCAATTGTTACTACTGCTATCACACTCATTGGACCTGATTTTCCTTTTATAGTTTGTATTACAGTAATGCTGAAAGCTTCTTTCAGGATCGTGACCCTTGTGCTGGGTGCTTATAGGAGCTATACATGAGCAGCTCCCTATGTATGTAAGTCTCTACAGGCTGCAGGTTGCTAACCCTGAATTCCAAGGTTTTGGGATACAGTAGGATTTCAAAATCACATGACCTCCAGTTCCTATCAGCCAAAAGGGGAAGATTATTAAGAGGATTCCACAATAAAAGACCCCATGTTAGCTCCACAGATCTGAAAGGGAACTCCTATGTCAAACACCAAAACTAGCTCTCAGCTGCCTATGGGTCATCAGATCAGAACAAGGCTGACAACCTTAGAGATAAATCCAAGTGATGCTGCTTAAAGGATGTGAGTGAGGCTAAGAGACACCAAATCTAAGAAATTTCAGATTCCTTCCTTTAACAAATTGAAGACTGCAGCCTGAGGATTACCAAAGCTTAAAACCAGGGGCCTGGTCCTGATTAAATTGGATGAGAAAAAACAACACCAACTGTTGTCACTAGACATAACTGCACCCCAATATCACTACAAGGTTGAGACTGATCAAGGTACTCAGTCCAGAAGCAGTCAGCTGCATCAGTTGGTTCTAACCCTAGCTGAATTGGTGTCTAAACCTAGTAGCAGAAGTATTCACACCCCATCCTTACTGAAGGGAAACAATGTTCATCGATTCCAAGGCCACAAAGGACCAATGTGATCAATCAGTCTGACCTCCTGTATAACACAGGCCATAGAGCTGTCCCAAAAGAATTCCTAGAGCATATATTTTAGAAAAATATCCAATCTTGATTGAAAAATTGTAAGTGATGGAAAATCCACTACAGCCTTTTGTAAATTGTTTCAATGGTTAATTACTCTCATAGTTAAAAATTTAAATCTCATTTCTGGTTTGAATTTGTCTAGTTTCAACTTCCAACCGCTGGATTGTTTTATACCTTTTTCTGCTAGATGGAAGAGCCCATTGTGACGTTGCACTCCATATGTTAAAAGAAATATGCTTATGAGTGTAAATATAATGTAACTGGAATATGCTTTGTGCAAAAGGTCTCTTGTAAGGTATCATTACAAAGCTTATAATCTACTGAGTGTGTACATTCTATTTGTGTGAATGTGTCATTCTTGGATCCAAAACTAGAAATATGAAGTATTACTCTGAGGTCCTGTTGTAACTATGCAAAGTGTGGGCCATTAATGGTGGCTCAGGATCTTGATGGCTCCCATTAACTAGAACAATTGGTTATAAATGGCTCTGTTTACTTGAAAGTCTTCCTGTGTTCCTGCGAGTCAGGCTGGAAAGAATGGAGACATGGGGTCTCACAGGACACGTGACCATATCACTTGGTACTGCAATCCATCATAAACCTGGTGCTTTTCCATTTAGAAGGAAAGGGTGGGAACCCAGAGAGAGACAAAGGATTCCCGCCTTGTGCCAAAGATATAAAAGTGAGTAGAACAGAACAAGGGGGCTACAGTCATGAGAAATCCCCTAGTTACCACCTTAGCTGGAACTAACAAGAACTGTACCAGGGAAAAGGATTGGGCCCAGACTAGGAAGGAGTCTAGTCTGTGAAAGAAGCTTATTGGAATATCTCTGAGGGTGAGATTCACCTATATTCAGTTTCGTAATGTATTAGTCTTAGACTTGAGTGTTTTGTTTTTTCTTTTGCTTGGTAGCTTACTTTGTTCTATCTGTTATTACTGGAAACCACTTAAATACTACTTTTTATATTTAATACAATCACTTTTGTTTATTAATTAACCCAGAGTAAGTGATTAATACCTGGCGGAGCAAACAGCTGTGCATATCTCTCTATCAGTGTTATAGAAGGCGGACAATTTGAGTTTACCCTGTATAAGTTTTATACAGAGTAAAACTGATTTATTTGGGGTTTTGATCCCATTGGGAGCTGGGTGTCTGGGTGCTGGAGACAGGAATACCTGCTGAGTGGTTTTCGGTTAAAGCCTGCAGCTTTGCGGAGGTGGACCAGACCTGGGTCTGTGTTGTAGCAGACTAATGTGTCTGGCACAACAAGGCAGGGTTCTGGAGTCCCAAGCTGTCAGGGAAAACTGGCTCAGAGGTAGTTTCAGCACATCAGTTGACAGTCCCAAGGGGGTCTCTGTGACCAATCCTGTCACACCCATTATTAAATACTTGTTCCCTATGGAGATACTTACAGACTGTAATCAAACTGCCCTTTACCTGCTCTTTGTTAAGCTAAATAGATTGAACTCCGTGAGTGTATCACTACAAGACTCATAGACTTTAAAGCCAAAAGAGAACATCATGATCATCTAGTCTGACCTCCTGCACATGGCAGGCCACAGACTCTCACCCACTCACTCCTGAAATAGGCCCATAACCTCTGGTTGAGTTACTGAAGTCCTCAAATCTTGATTTAAAGATTTCAAGTTAGAGAACCCACATCCCTTCCCATGGTTAGAAAATCTGGCTCCGCCATGGGATCCAGATGAGTGGCTAAGCTGGTGTCTTATCTACATATATTATTCCTATTAATTATTTGTATTACAGTCCCTAGTGGGACAACCAATTCAGGGTCCATTGTGCTAGGGAGTGTACAGACATATAGTAAAAACAATCCCTGCTGCAAAGACTGGATTCAAGAGGCAGCAGATAGATGAAACAAGTAAATAAGGGGAAATGCATAACAGTAGTTAGGACATACTGAGAGGTAACAGTAGTATGAATATTCATTTACATACACTCTGCAAAATCTTGTGATAAGCCAAAGAGCAGTAGCCCTGGTTTACCATTTACCTAGCTTTTACCAGAGTGAAGGGTTTTGTAGCCATCATAGCAGAAATGACACTTAAGGATTGATCTGAAGGAACATAAGGAAAAGATAGTAGCTGTATAGATTTTTGCAGAAAAAATATTGAATAGATTGTTTCTATAGAAAATGAGGTATTGGGGGGAGCTGTGAAATTAGATATATCTTTATATCAGTAGCAGGAAGTCAGTAAGGAGGGAAGAGCTAAGGAAGGTTCTAGGCAGAAGATCTACAGTGAAGCAGAAAAAGAAAAAGAGAAAGAGAAGCTTTGAGGATAAAACTGTTTTACAAGTTTCTTACTACAGAACACAATTAGGCAACTTCCCGTTTTAACAATGTCAGATGAAAGACGGGTTTCTCTGGAACCAAAGAGGGAGTACTGTGTTCTTCTCTAGCTTCTTAAAATCTTTTTTTGGGGGGGGGGGGGGGGGGTTCTACAAAGTTCACATTTTGATAAGAAAATCAAAGCAGATACTTTGTGAATCTTCAATACACAACAGAAGTGTTTAAAATTAACTACAATGAGAGCCTTTGTGTGAGATGGGGAGGTAAGCATTATTATTTCCATTGTAGAGATGAAGAAACAGAGGCAGAGGTTAAATGATTTGCCTAAAACAGCAGAGGGACTAAGGAGTTACTGGATCCCAGTTCTGTGCTTAGACCATTATACTATGCCTCCTTTCTATAAAATTAATAACTTATAAATCATACTTTAAGGCTTTATCATCCTTATTATTTGCAAGACCTGAATACTAAACTGAGTTAACATTAATTCTGGAGGAGGTATGTGAACTCTCAAGTTGCATCTGGTTCGACTTCTTGAAAGAAAGATACAAGTTAATCACTATAAAAAAAAAAAGATTTAAATGTTCCCTTGAAATGTTATCTGACATTTAACAAGGAAATAAAGAGAACTCAGCCTTGAGATATAATACTTCTTTCTTGTAAAGCAAGAATCAATGCCTTCAGGCTTGTGTTGACTTTGTCTTTGCACTGGTGATGTAATTTAAGAACTTAGTCTTTATCAGAAGGGAAATGGCGGTTACTAGAAGAGTGCCTTTTGAGACCTGGACGGAGATGGAAGAGCCAATGATATCAGAAAGATATTATATCCTTAGGGTCTACCTGAATGGTGTGCTGTGGCGGTGCAGTGGTCTACAAAAGTGGACCTCAATACAGGAGTGGGAGTTTAAGCCCCAGTTCGACAAAGATCTTAAGCATGTTCTTAAGTCTGTCAAAGTCAGATTCAAGGCTCACATATCTGGGTTAGCAAAGCACTTTGCCAGTGCACCCAGATATGTGAGCCCTGAATCTGACTTTGACAAGTTCCATTGGGTTGTGTGAAATTTCAGGGAAAATATTTACTTTTCATTAAGCTTCAGTAGAGAGGAAAGGCTACAACCTGAGATAAAAAATAGCTGAGAGAGATGAAGGGGTTCTTCTGGAAGACCTGAATTCAGTTTCTCCTTGTGGATGTGATCAATTTTTTATCTAACCACAGGATGGACACAGATACAGATTTAGCCTGTGTCATCTATTCAGTGCAGCTAACTCAGCATGGAAGGATTATGGTGAGAGATCAGGCAAGAAAATGATTTAAGACTGTGGGAGCAGGATGCAATCATGTAACCTGGATGCAGTGAGACTGGGGGAGGGGGGTGGATTTAAACTTGACTTTAATTCAGTTTTGTTTATTAAGAATGTTTTGTGTTTGTTTTGAATCAAAGTTCTTTAAAGACCCATGCTCCCATTCTGAGGAGAGTGACCCCTGCCCTTTCTATCCATGTGTTCTCTAATGAAAGCTCTTTTCTAGATGGTGATTGAATCTAAACTTGGGTGGGGCCTCGGTGGACAGGAGGATATCTAGTAATTTGCCACTGCTTAGTCAGCAGTAGTGTTGGCAGCAGGAGAATCTGTAACAATCATATGAGTGTCACAGGGTGCTGACCTCTCTTCATCATTGTTCATCTATCTGTAGAACCATCTCATGCTCACTCAGTCTGGGGATGACAGAGGGAGAGTGCACACTCAAGTCAGTCTAGCAGAGTCCAAATTTCTAGTTTCATCTATTTAGACAGAAAATAAGCTACAGCAGAGGGTTGAAGGCTCTGTGGAGACAGTGGTCTAAAAAAATCAGTGGCTGTGTAAGTCCCTGCACAGAGTTGGTTACAACAAGAACTGAGTGATCATCAGGAAAAACTACAATATCATCTGCCCAGTGGTACATTTTGTTAACCTCTTTTATGTTGTATAAAAAGATGGTGTTAGTGAGAAGCTTCCCCTTTTCCCTTGAATCCTCTAGTGCATATAAGTATATGTCAAGGTGGACCTGAAGGTACAGTCTACAGTTGTTAAAACACAAGACTAACTCAAAAGAAACGAGTACTGCTACTGGCTCACTGTGTTATCTTGAGCAAGTCATTTGAACTCTCTGTATGTCATTGTCCATAGTTATCAAATAGGAGAAATAATATTTTCCCACCTCACTGGAGGTCTATTTCATTAATGTTCGTTAAGACCTTCTCGGCCATATTGCCTATCAAAAACCTAACAACTCATCAGTGGTTAGGGAGATGGTTTGCTGTGATCACCATTTTTTCCCCACTAAACAGTATAATCTCATTGTTTCCTTGTGATTCACCCATCAGTTTGCTTAAGCCACCTGTTGTTTACAGCCCTACAGTTAGATCCTATACTCTTTGGAGCAGGGGCTGTCTATTACGTGTCTGTACAGTGCCTAGCCCAATGGGACCCTGGCCTGTAGATGTTACTGTAAAAAAAAACCCCAAAAAACAGTGAGACAATATTTGTATCCTCATCTTATTTATGGGGAAGCCAAAAAACAAACATTAAGGGACATGGCCAAAGCTACAAAGGAAGACAGCAGGAGATCCAGTGACAGAATCCAAATCTCCTGATTTCCAGACTTGCAGCTCAACCACAAGATCATCCATCTTTGCAGGATAACTGAGACTTTGTTCCAGACTTCTCTGCCATGATGGAGAAAAGCTCAGATTGTGCAGAACCAAGGCCTTTGCCATAGTGAGTCATGAAGGCACAAAAGTATCAGGAACAGTAGGGTCACTAGTTTCCTTCTTCCTTCTCCTTAGAGAGCAGTTGCAGCTTTGGCACCTGCTTGCTAGTTTCCAAAGCCTATTAATGACAGCCACTCTGAACCTATGCAAGGCATCAGGCTACTGAACCTATGCAAGACATCAGACATTGCAGGCTGTTCACCGCCAAGAATAATGAATTGGGCAGTTGGGGTGTGTGTCACTATCAGTCAGGGAAGGCATCTTCCAGTGCAGAATGGGGAGCCCATCAGCTCCTCCCAGTGCAGGGTGGGAAGGTTGGTGAAGCACCTGTCACTGTGTAATGTTTAGGTCACTAGAAAGAGAATTGAAGGCATGGTGCATAGATACTATGGGCATAGAAATATGTATAATTAATAATACTCTGAAGAAAGTTTTTAAAATTTTCTTTTGAGATTTTCCTTCGCTACAGCCACTGAAGAGTAGGGGGAAGGTTTAGAAAATTCCAGACATCTGAATTAATGTGGTGATATTTTGCCTAACTGAGCCTGCCCCCTAGTATATTTCAAGTAGGGGCCTCTATTTTCTCCCTGCACGTATACTCCAGATTCCTTCAGTCCCTTCTCACAGCCCAGCTCATATACAGGACATTCCAGATGTTGGCCCTCTCCAGAACGGTTCAAGGGATCCCTTAGTCCAAAGACACAATACTTCACTTCTGAAGATACTTCCTAAATATCCCCCACACTATGTACTCTTGCTAGCCAAGCCACTTGGTCAGCAGAAATAATTGTTTCATTGCTACTGTTACAACTCATGGACATTCAACTCTCACTTATTGCAATAAGAAGGACCACATCAGACACCTAACTAATTGGTCTTCCATTTATAACTGCCTCTCCCATATCAAACTCACTAGGAGAGAAGGAGCAACAATTATTTATAATAACATTATTAGGTATAATTTTCACCTATTTTTGAAAGCATAGACTGACGTTTCTAGGCTCTGCATGTTAAACAGAAGTGCTTCCACTTGACCTTGCACTTGATCCTCTCTTTGAGCACAGCAGTTTCTTTTTTCCTCTGAAAGATAGCTACAATTTGTACCCGTACAAATTATACTGTACTTGCTATTAACATTCTTTCTTTTATCTGGTAAATTACTTACACTGATTATGCTGAAGAACATTCTATGAAATGTTGATAATGCTTGTCTATGATTGGGATATAATATGTAATTCTTAAATTAAGATAAGACCGAAAGGGAATGACAGCTTGCTATAACAGATGTGAAACTCAGGTCCTGGCCACATGCAGTCATTAAGGATCCCGTGGTACAATTTGCAGGAGCGTGTTTAGCCCTGGTGTTCTGACTAAATTTCAATGCAGGTAATTATTCTGTCTACCATCATTTCCCTGTAGTTTCAATTGGATAAGGTATAGCATTTTCCTTTACTTCATGCCTCAAATTGTTCGTGTAGTATTATTAGTGCACATAACTTACTTGCGGCATTCCAGTGCAGAGATAGCTGAATTTCTTAGGTGGGCAAAGTTATCCCTAATAGCTTTTGATTGACAAACAGTCCTATAGAGGGACTAGAACAGTTTGTATAGGGGGGATTCTGAGAGCCATTGAACCAAACTGTGCATTAGGGATGTTGCAGGCTACTGTGGGCTCTGGCACTAGCCACTCCAAAGTGTGCAGAAGATGTTGGCGTGATGGGAACATGGGTTGTCCCACTCTTCTATACACACACTCCCCCAGTCACTGTCCAGCAAAATTGGTCTATTGTGGGATTAGGGTAATGCATGCTGCCATCTTTCAGAGAAAGGAGAGGATACAGGTTGTGTGCAGGACTATCTTTCAGATATAATAGCATGTTTCATCCAAGGGCCTCCAAGTATCTGATTAAATTGAATAAGCCTCACAATATCCCTCGGAGGCAGGTATTACCATTACTTTACAGATGGGAAACTGAGTTACAAAAAGCTTAAGTGACATGCCCAAGGTCATGCAGTAAATAAGTGTAGAAGTGCAAAGAGCTCATAACTCCTCCTCCAAATTCCCTTGCCTTAGTCACCAGACTCTGTTTCCGTGCCTGATTCTGCAAAGTGCTCAGCACTTGCAACTCCCATTGACTTCAAAATGAATCAATGGAGCTGAGTACCTTGCAGGATCAGGCTCTTGTTGAGCATCTAATAAAAAAAAGCACCACAAGAGTTTCTTTGTTCAGGGCCCAGGGGGATTTTTCTGCCCAATAATGAGAAGCCTTAACATGTCAAAGACAGACTCTACATAACAATTCAGCTACCTACATTTTGCATAAACTAAGATTTTATTTTTAGAAAACTGCATTATTAATTTTACTAAAGCAATGCAATAATGATATTGGAAAATAGCAGAAGAAAGAGTGTAACCTGTATGTTTCTGTGCCATAGTTTGGTATGCTAATAAGAATAATAAAACATGCACAGGGCTAAGCATATAGCCTTTGTCAAAATTAAACTACCCACTTCTTTCTCTTCACCATTGCAACACTAAGCCTCATCTAAAAGGGTCACAAACTTCTCTTTGTGTGACTAAGGAAAATAGCTCTTTTAAAGTAGTTGAGCCAAGTGACTGAGACCACACAGTCCCAAATTGCAAGTCTCATCATTTTGTTGCATGGAATCTGAAAACAGAATCCTTACAAGGTGACTGGATTCTAGAATCCAGGAAACATTTGTGTACTGCATACTGCTGAAATTTCATTTGGTTTTATCAGTTTGTCACTATATTATCTGGGCACGTGCACACACCTCCCATACATACTCTTCTTTATATTAACATTAAAAAGTAAACATCTCTTTCCCAATGAAAGATCTTTAAAAATTATTATACAACTTAGATTTAGGTAACATGTATAAACAACTAAGGATCATCGCCTCCTCTTTGTTACACTAATTCAATCGTGTTCAGACTGATGGGATTACATGTGTGCAATGGAGAAAATTTTGCTATGAATATTTGTTCTCAGTTTATATTGCCATGAAGAATCCTTACTAAATCTAAAACTTTCTTTTACAGAGTGGAGTGGCATATAAACACCTGCACAAAGATGTACCCCGTAAATTATTCCTTGTAAATCTTATTGACTCTTCTTGATCAGAACCTGCAATCCTTGTCAATATGGACTAAGGACTGGAGGATTTAGCCTACCACACTGTAGCTAGTTTTTGGTTTTGAGTGGATATTACCCCCTATTCAAAGCCAGGATTTAGAGCAGCCAGATAGCCATTCCATGGCCACCTATTGCAGTCTCTAGCTCTCGGTCCACTACCTATGCCGTTATCCAGGATTTTGGCTTGTGGGCCATCCCATTTTGTGGCCTCACTGCCTATGTTACCATACCTCTTACCCAACTGGCCCTCTCTTAGTTGCTGTAGATCAGTGCTCCTTTCAGTGATGTGGGTACAGAGGACTCCTGCACGTACTTTTTATAGCCTTTCTTCCCACTCAGGGTGGGAGTTGGCTTGTCCTTTAAACTTCACCTTCGAGGGAAAGAGATTTTTAAATGGGAAGAAAGAAAGATTCGAAGTCAAACAGGAGCAAAATAGGATATCCACGTTAAGGGCCAAATTTTGACCCATCTTACATATTTGTGCAAGGGAGTAAAATGGGCATAATGTGCTCTCTCAATCCCCTGTGCTGGCTCTCCACCGGCAAAGACTGCCAGCCCCTTTTCTATGCAGGTGTCTGGAGTATGGGCAAGCAGTAGACAGTTGTAGCTGCTCTCCCTCAATGCATCAGCCCACACAGATGAATCAACATAGAGGGGGAAATTTAACTATAGGACTGATACAGATTACTTCTCAGGAGCAAGAGCAGGGACAGGGACCATATTAGGACTATGAAACCTGGTTAGGGCTGGTCAAAATTTCCCCTTTAAAACTGTGTTGATGGAAAATTGGGGTTTTGACTATGGAATTTTTTCATCTAGTTGCTTCCTCAAAAGTTTTTAGCCAAAAACTCAAAAATGTCTGTGGAGAGAGAAAATAAATGGGGCCAACTCTAGCCCTGCAGTACTTCTGAGACAGCACAACTACCCACCGTACCTTACTTAGGGTTTGTGGCAAAGCCACATTTTAGCCCTGAAATAATTTTTAAAAGGTGCATAATATTATCTATCAAACTGAAAACATGGATAAAAGTAAGGGAATTTCATCTACTGTGTTAATCAATTGGATTACATGGATCATGTGATGTATGAGATATTTTTGTGTGAAAATGATGTTGATAAATTCTCAGTGGGATTGCTCTGTTAATGGTTACAAGATCATTGTATAATAAAGCACACTAACAATAACATAAATACATATAAAATGTAAAGCCTAAATGTATTCCTACGTTACAAGCATAAATAGCTCAGTTCATGCAAATGAATGCATAGCAGGTGATCAATGGATGGTGGAGATTAAATGAGATTCTCATACACCCACTGTGGCATACAAGATAGCAAGGATCTGTATTATCACGTATTTTGTATCTACAGAAGCGGATGAGGCCCTTTTACCATCACATCCACAGTGAAATATTACTCTAAAGAAATTGAGACCTTAGGGACTCTGATTGGGCATATTGTTGACTTCCATAGGTGCCTCTTCTCACCAGCCTTCCTTGTTAAAAAAAATTGTAGTATTAATAACCCTAATTCATACAACTATTTGGTGAAGGATGTAAGGACTCTTTTTATGAGGACTCTTTTCAGGTTATGGCGTCTGCTGTGGCTTTGAATCATCCTGATGTCATTACTTGCTGTTACATTCAGTCAACAACCACACTGTTTATTCCAGCCTGTGTGATTATTTATTTGGTTTTGGTTTTGAGAATTTGTGCAAGGCTGGATCAAGTTTTAATATTAATAAATATAAGTAAACAAGCACATTAACAATTTTCTTTCTGTCATAACACAAAAATGTTTTCACTGGCATTCATTATTTTTAATACTAAAAGATTTGGAATGCAGGTTTTGGAATATTTCATGAGACTAGACATAATGTTTACTTATTCCAGATGTCTGATTCTATTACAGGAGTAAGAAACGAAGCCACATTCTAAGGTTATTATTCTATTGCTGCAATATCATATAGTGGATATTTACTTTGTCTTACTTTGTTCCAAAGGAAATAATTACTTAGCTCCTATCATGCTTTGAAAATACTCAATACCAAATAAATGGCTAATATTTTTATTATTGCTATCATTATCCTCAGTTAATTATTAACAATTTGTCACTGTATTTAGGTAACATGAGATCATGACTGTATATGCAGCTATCCTTTTGCATATGGGTTTACCCAAACAGAAAAGCCTACTGACACATAACTACAGAATGTTTGGAGGGGTGGCTTTCTCTGGTGGTAATGCTAATGAATGTGTTCCTCTGCGCTGGAATGCTCCCGTGTCTTTTTGCCCTATGCATCTGCTCCTTCCAGCATTAGTACAGGCATAGATGCCCACTGCCACAGGACACACAGCAGCTTCTCTCCCTCGACCTATAAATTTGTAAAACCCCAACCCAATAGAATTCTATGGGGATAATGCCTCAAAACCTACCCTCTTCCCCCTTCTGCACCTCCTGGGAGATATCTTTCTGATCAGGGTCCGCAGTGAGCATGACCATGAAGGGACAACTGGGCCCAAAGTTTCCAAAGCAGATGAACTGTAGAATTTTTGAATCTGAGGCTTATAATTGACATTAGTCTAATTTTGGAACAAATTAAAAAAAAAAATAACAGTGTCCTTTATTTAAAAAAAAACAACGAGGAGTCTGGTGGCACCTTAAAGACTAACAAATTTATTTGGGCATAAGCTTTTGTGGGTAAAAACCCCACTTCTTCAGATGCATGGAGTGAAAATTACAGATGCAGGCATTATTATACTGACACATGAAGAGAAGGGAGTTAGTTACCTTTATTTAAAGCAAAATTTGCAAACTGATTTAACCTCATGAAAACTTTGTTGTTATTGCAGGAGTCCCACATCATCTCCTTAGGGCGCTCCTTAACTAAAGGAATGTCTGTTTGACTGAGGCAATGGGGCCTTCATTTATCCTTATATTCACAGCCGCTCTGCTGTTGCAACAACAACCTACTGTATCTTGGGATAGATATTCCGCTCCCATTGAAAAAGGTGGGAGGGGTTGATAATTGGGGAGTCAAACTCCTTCAGCTATCCTTACAGAGTTTTTATTTTCCACTCTGATATAAGGCATTAGGGGAAAGCAGATAGCGGAGGCATGGCAGGGACATTTCCTGGCTCACGTCTCCCAGGTAGGACAGCTTTTATTGGAGCTGCACTGTCATTGAGCTGATCATTGAGCTGATCCTTCTGTGACTGCTCAGTAGCAGCCACGCAGCAAAACCCCAAATCCCTTAACTGGAACTGAAGTAAGGTTCTTCCGTAATTAGTAAATCAGAAATGCACAAATGTAGTCGTTGCCTTTCCTTGCTCTTTTGCCACCCTTCTGGTGTAAGATTCAGACTTTCTTGCCATTCCAGCCGCTAAGAAGGGCAAATCCTCTAGGTGTCTCTCTCTCCATTTCTCCTGGTTAGAATTTTATTTTGTGTCACTGAGTGCTCTGAAAAAATCATGTGATCTAAAATCCCTATGAAACCAGATATGACACCGTATTGTAGTAAATGGGTCCTCTCCTAAAATGGATTTGCAACACTGAGACAAACTTAAAGCAAAGTGAACTTTTATAGGTTGTGTGGCTTGCCACTATTATCTCCTGCCTAATGTATTCTTGAATATCTGCCTCACTTCTCTCCTTTATAATCTATTCTTCTGCCCAATTGCTCTTCCCATTAAGAACATTTTTCTAATAGCTAGTCTAAATGTTTCCTTCCTTAGTTTCAGGCCATTGCTCCTTATTCTAGCAGAAAGTATTTATATTCCATGATCATTTCCCCCTTGAGTCTCGCTGTTTTCTACACTATAGAAATATTGTAACCAACCGCACTGCAGGGTGTCATTGTAAGTGCTGTGGTACATTCTCAAGATGTTTGGTAGCATGCAATGTGTATCAGATGCTACAAGGCAAGTGCTATAAGTGTTCCAAGCACTAGATTTTTGGGTTCTAACCTTCAGTGGGTTCCCATAAACACCCACAGACTTTGACTAAGAGAGGACTTCTTTACCAGGGCTCCCAGAATAAAAAGGCGTAAATGCCCTAGTCACAATATTTTTAAATTTAAAACAACAACAAAAGCCTCCAGCATTTTCCAAAGCCAGACCTTACAGACGGGCTAATTCAGGGATATGAAAGTAACAGAGGCCTTCACACTGATCTATGTGGATGCAACCTTAATTCACCCCTCACCCCCACCCTCTTGTACATATGCATTATGATACCATCTTTATTTCCATGATCACCCAGTATTTTTTTCATAGGACCCTATCTCAGCTAGTCCCAGTCTCCCCCATCCTCCTCCTCCACACCCTCCAAATTCGTCATTCATCTCAGTCTTCACCCTCCCTGCTCTCAGTCCCAGTTCCAGTCTCCCTGTTTACATGGACTGGCTGCCCTCCCCACACTCTCCTCTATCCCCGCCCCTTGCTCATTCTCAGTCCCTCATCCCACACTGGCCTACAGTGACAATTTCATTGTCCAGCCACTCCCAGTCTCCCTCTACCCAATCGCTCACAAGGTTCTAGTTCCAGTCTCCCTGTCCTCCAGGTCTCAATCTACTTCCTCCACCACTCTCCCAAACCAAGTCCTGATCTTGTCCCCTCATTATTCCAGTCAGGTTTCTTGCTCTGGCACTCTGCCTGGGTGTCAGCAGGGGAAGCATTGGAAGCACAAGAAAGAGAGAGAGAGTCTCCTTGCTCTCAGTTTTGGTGCCACAATGGCTTGCAGTAACTTGGAGAAACAATGACAGAGAAAGAGCTGGGCTGGAGTATGATCAGTGCAAGCAGCATCTTTTGAGAATTTAGTTGCCAAATCTAACAAGTCTCTATTGAGCATGTACAAACTGAAATTTTCTCAAGGCTTATAATTTGTCCAGATTTAGGTAGCTTTTCACAGGGATAACAAAAGGTACATCCCTGACACAAAGGACACCCACCCTGCCAAATTTCAATTTCTTGCTCCAAAGCATGGAGGCATGGGAACTTCTCAACAGAACAGTTACTTTACTCAAATCACTTCTTGCCTATAGTGTTTATGGCTAATTCAGCCCTAGATATGCTCCCGAGGGTTGAAATGATTAAGGATGCAAGAAATTATGGGTACCAGTTTTATTTTCTGTTTGGCAACAGGGGTTGGCAAAGAATTGCTTAGCTGAGGTGATGTTTAACTAAAGTTAATTGTACTGAAAACCACATAGGAATACTGTAAAGTGATCACTGAGGATATGGGGTTGCCTATTTGAAGTTGAATGGGGTGCAGCCCTTACTAAAAAAAGACAGTGATTGCCCAATGTGATGCAGTATCACTAGTGTAATCATGTAGTGATTTGGGCCATTATTGTCCAATATACTGTAGTCCTTTTTAAAAAAGGTACATTTCATTACATGCAAGATTCACTTGTACTAGCTAAGCAAGCTAACAGTGACAAGAACTGCCATTCTGCCCTGCCTCTTCATAGGGGCTCATGGAAGTGGAACACTTCTTGTGTACTCTGCCTCCTCTTTCATACCTGCACAGGCCTTGTCTAAACTAGCTAACACTTCTAAACAACACATGTTTTCCTAGTCTAGACAAGACGTGTGCATGTGACGGAGGAGGGAGGGGACACAAGAAGCCTAGTCTAGACAAGACTACAGATGTCAGACAAATCTTGTCCAAAAGATGGAGCAGTGTGATTATGGGAAGTCTCATTTGGCATACTTCTGTCTGAAGGCCTCACTTTGGTCCTGCTGGTCAAAGGCTATCAGTTCATCTCTGTCTTAGGGTTGTCTACATTTCAACCAGAGGTGTTACTGCAGCACATGTAGACATACCCAAGCTAGCTTTAATCTACCTAGCTTGAATAATAAATAATAATAATTAATTAATAGCAGTGAAGCCACAACAGCGCAGGTAGCTATATGGGCTAGCTGATGGGCTATGTACCCACGGTCCCAAGTATATCACTGTCACAGAAAAAAATATGTTGACAGCAAAAATCCTTGAGAGCAGAAATATGAGCTAACTTTAGCAATATCTATGAATATGTAAACCTGCAAAAATAAATCCATCAAAATTTTCCCCGACTTGCCCAAGTCAGTAACTGAATCTGTTTTTTTTTAAGAAAAAAAAATCAATTCTAGTCTATAATGCATATAAGTAGTATTGCATAAATTATTTGTAAGATAGTTAAGAAAATAACAGGACATTTTTTCAATGCACAAATTTTAGAAGAACAGCTATATTTTGTAGCAGCACAACAAAACTGCAATCATACAAAGGTAGTATTTCAGCTTCACAACTTACATTACTTTAACAAAAATTTAAGCACATGCAAATTTCACTTATCCACATGACTAATATTTATCACTGTTAAATCAATTTACTTTGGTATGGGAAAGTCTCATAAAATTTAATGTGTTCTTTAGAAATTTAATAGAGTTTGTAGATAAAACACTGAAACATACAGCATTTAATAGAGAGTGATAGCCTTTCTGTACAATTCTTTAACCATCCTGTAGAATTCTATAGCAGGCATATTATTCTTTATTATATTCTATAAAGTAATACTAAAGGCTGCTAACCTCAGACTAACAATATTTCATTTAATAAAAAACTAAAGATTTTCTGTGTAGTTAACAGTGGATTATAAAATATTTCCTCTTAGTCTTTTCCTGGGTCTTTTCCCGTTGGCACATAGTAACTTGCTGACCATATTTTCCACTAGAGATTTGCTGGAAAAGTAAGACAGGCAATGAACACATTGCCCATTTCATGACATGCACCTAAGCAACAAGTCTGTCCTCTTCTACTCTTCTTCAGTTTGTACTGTGGAACCATTGCTCTCACTGATTACTTATTACTTTCTGAAACATACCCACTGAATACGGTCTGAAGTTTCAAACTTGCCTAAAAGTGCCAAAAGTTAAGCACCTAAGTCCATACTGACTCACCTGGATGAAAGGGGCCTGATTTTTAGTTATGCTAAGGTACCGAAGCTCTAAATTAATCCAGTTGGAGTAATACCCCGGTTTGAAAATGTTGGCCTAAATACTTACTCTCTTTTAACATGCATCAGTAAGAGAAAAATAATTTTGTAGCGTTTTATCATCAGTCCTCTCATTAGATTATTTCTATTCTGAGACCTTATGTCATTTTCACCTGGAAAGATAAAAGGCCTTTATCCAGTCATGTTAACACACATGTACCTCAGAAGATGGCCTGTGCCCTTTTTGTTCTTCATGCTGCAGTGAAAAATTTTAGTTCACTGTTCCCTGTCTATGGGCCCAATTCATCACTGCTTACACATTTCCCCCATTGACTTCAGTGAGAGTTTTGCCTGTTCTAAATTAACACTAACCACTCAGGGAAAAGGCCTAGGTAATGCTGTATACAGCCCAAATGAAAACATCTGCTCAATGTGCAGCAGCAGTCAAAAAGAGTAAACAAAATATGTTAGGATGTACTAAAAATGGGTTAGAAAATATTTTTCAGGAAAGATACTAAAATACCATTGTATAAATCAATTGCATACCCTCTAAGTATTGGTTATAGTTTGTCATTCCATCTCAGAAAAGGTATAGTAGAAATACAATAGGTCCAAAGGTATACAGTGCAAAAGGCTTCTACATGTGGAGAGATTACGAAGATTAAGATTATTCGGTTTACAGAGGAGATGAATAAGAGGTGGCATGATGGAAGAGTATTATATAATGTATTGCACAGAGAAGCTGAGTCAGGCACTCAAGAACAGGAGGATACCCAATTAAATAAAAAGACAACACATTTAAAATGATAAAAATATATTTTTACACAGCCTGCACTTAATATCACGGCCAGAAATTAATATTAAGGCAAAGAGCTTTGCAAGAGTCAAAGAAGGATCAGGAATGTATACGAATAACTAGAATTTCTACAGTTATACTAACTAGGATGAAAATTGGTATGGAATACCACCCCTCATGTTTAAAGACCTAAAGTAGCCACTACCTGCCTGAAATTAGGCAGACCTTTGCCTAAATCCATAATTGTGAATTATGGGGCTTTAACCTTCCTCTGAAGTCTCTGGTACTGATTACTGTCTGAGACAATACTGAACTAGAAAGCCCAATGGTCTAAACCAGGGGTGGGCAAACTACAGCCCGGGGGCCTTCAGATGTTTTAATCTGGCCCTCAAGCTCCCACTAGGAAGCAGGGGCTGGGACTTGCCCAGCTCCATGCCTGGCTCCACGTGCCTCCTGGAAGCAGCAGCATGTTCCCCCTCCAGCTCCTACAGATAGGGGCAGCCAGGGGGCTTTGCACGCTGCCCCTGCCCCAAGTTCCACCCCCGCAGTTCCCATTGGCCAGGAACCACGGCCAATGGGAGCTGCAGGGGCAGCGCCTGCGGACGGGGCAGTGTGTGGAGGCCCCTGACTGCTCCTATGCGTAGGAGCCAGAGGGGGACATGTAGCTGCTTCCAGGAGCTCCTTGAGGTAAGCACCACCCAGAACCTGCACCTGTGACCCCCTCCTGTGCCCCAGCCCCCTGCCCGAGCCCTGATCCCCCTCCTGCCCTCTGAGCCCCTCAGTCCCAACCCCGAGCACCCTCTTGAACCCCAACCCCTCATCCTCAGCCCCACCCCAGAGCCTGCACCCCTCGCTGGAGCCCTCCCCTCCTCCCCCACACCCAAACCTCCTGCCCCAATGCAGAGCCCCTTACCACACCCTGAACTCCTAATTTCTGGTCCACCCCAGAGCCCTCACCCCCACCTCCAATTTCATGAGCGTTCATGGACCGCCATACAATTTCCATACTCAGATGTGGCCCTTGGGCCAAAAAGTTTGCCCAATTCCTGTGTTCATAATAATGAGTTCTGAATAGGTCTTTATGCCTATATACTGATAAAATCACATATAATATAGCAATCTTATAACTGATTATTTTTTCCCTCCTTTGGAGTGAAAATTCTTCCGTGACGGTTGGACATTTTGCTAGATGTATGTACAGAACTCCTCCCTCACTAATTTATTCAGCGTAAATCTTATCTTTATCTGACTTCATCTAAGAAGAAATTGTGGCCTTGTTAGTTCTAAAACTCTACCTTGTCAGTGTCAGAGCATCAGCTACTCTCACTAAGAGGAACATCGTTCCAGTAATAGATCATGACACAGATGCATACAAATATCCACATTTTCTTCTCATGGAAACATAAATAGTTTTCACAAGAGCTTTATTACACCATACAAAGCATATTCATTACAGTTAACTAATTGATGCAGGTTACTCAGGCCCACTGCCATTCCAAGGCTTTGTCCTTGCTTTACTATTCTAGTGATTGCCTCATGTCCTAAATATGAAATTTCTAGATCAGTAACATATGAGTAGTCACATTCAGTTGGACTATTTGTGTATGTACTCACATGAATAAGGGCTGCAGGATGGGGCTGACAGGTTGTACACATTCTTCAGGATTAGGGTGACCAGATAGCAAGTGTGAAAAATGGGGATACTTTTTGGGAGGGGGCGGGGGAAAGGCTACAGTTGCATATAAAAGACAAAGCCCCTAATATTGGGGTGTCTGGTCACCCTGTTCAGGATGTCTTGTCCCCACACTTGACTATGCCATGCATGTGTTGGATTGTTTAAAGTGCAGTGATACAACCTTGAATGATGTGAGAAATAACTACCATAATGAATGTGATGTTTTCTTTATTCTCTTTTCCTTCTCTTAAGGATGTGTTTTATTTTGTTGTGTCTTTTGATTCTTATTTCAAGAGAGGGCAATGCATCTTACATACCATATAAAGAAATATGCAGACTATGTTAAGTTAAAAGAAAAGGAGTACTTGTGGCACCTTAGAGACACTGAATGCATCCAATGAAGTAAGCAGTAGCTCACGAAAGCTTATGCTCAAATAAATTTGTTAGTCTCTAAGGTGCCACAAGTACTCCTTTTCTTTTTGCGGATACAGACTAACACGGCTGCTACTCTGAAACCTATGTTAAGTTAGAATTTCTTTTTCTTTCCAAAACTTGCAGTCAATACGGAAGATGTTATAACAGTACATTGTTAGCTATTCTTTTCTGCATTCCTGTAAGTACAGCAATCCTACTTCCACTGATCCTGTGCAAGCACACACGCTTTATCAGAAGTTAAAAGCTGTCCATATGCCTACTGCCATGTACTCGAAGTCTGGCTGAGTAGAGAACTGCATGAGAAAAAACAATATCTTAAAATATCTGTTTCACAGTCATGAACATCTGTCTCCTCTTCAAAAGTAATGTAGTGTAATCTGGATATATATTCCCACAGTGGAACTTTGGTAATTCAGATTAGAAGCAATTCTTGATGTTTTAAGGAGCCTCTTTATTACAAAAACAATTACACAATCCACCAGCACAGTACACAGGAAGGGAGAAGTAGAAGTTTATTTAGCAAGAAGTCTCCTGACAGATGCCAGAACAACTGGGGCAGTGAAATTGGGTTGTATCAATATCTCTTCCAGTCAGCCTGTAAAAAATACTTTCTGGGTCTCAGACCTCTATACATTTAGGCATCCAACAATGCTGACATTTCATATTTGCTTCAGAAACTCTAGTTCATCTACCTTACTCCCAGATCCTTTATTATTTTTCATTATTGCTCTATTATTCCCTCAAATCCTGAACAGGGAGTTTCTAGATCAGTAAACATTTGTGGTTTAAATCTTGTTCCCCATGGTGGTCAGTCAGTCTTGAATGATTTAGCTATTCTGTGGGCCAAATTGCTAGGCATCTGCATTTTCCTAATTTGCAAGGTACAAAATATCTGCATGAAGACCTTGGGCTGCCGTGTTTGAGATGTGTTCCTCAAAATCTGCAGTCCTTTTCTTTCCTTTTGCTCCATGCATAGCAGAGACTGACACAGTTGCCTAGGAGGCATTGTCTTGATTTGAGTCCACATGATGTGAAAAGTTTCTTTAAGAAGTGACTGTTACCTTCGATAATTTTATTTTGATAGTCTTCTCCTGACAGGTTTCCCTAAGCAAATTTACCAGGGCTTATCCATATATTTGAGGCAAAGACCTACATCACAGTAAAATGAAAAATTGTTAGTTATAATTAAAATTAAATATAAAAATATGAAGTGGGATTTTCAAGAGTGCCTCAGAGGCTTAAGAGCACAAGTCCCACTGACAGATGCTTTCGAAAATCTCACCCCATATCCATAATTGGAAGTCAAAGCTTGAAGTCTTTAACTCACATTTATTCCTAGGATGTTGTCATTTCAATCATTTAACTTCTCTAAAACACAAGCCTACACACTCCATTTTCCCTCTGCTTGAAGATTCTATAAGAAGTAATACTTAGTACTTCGCACCAGTATTAGATCCAGCTTGCAGCCCTTAGTAGTCCCAATGAAGTCCATTAACTAATTAGTTAGTAAATCGCCACAGCTCCTGCAAGCTAATAGGTATTAATCCCCAATAAGGTGCTTGACACTTTACAAGACGCACAAAAAAAGACAGTCTGTAAGAAGTTTACAAGATAAAAACGGGTAAAGACTAGATGAATTAGGAGACTCAAAAGAAGGAGACAAGTATCAGAGGGGTAGCTGTGTTAGTCTGTATCCACAAAAATAATGGGGAGTCCGGTGGCACCTTAAAGACTAACGGATTTATTTGGGCATAAGCTTTTGTGGGTAAAAAAATCCACTTCTTCAGATGCATGGAGTGAAAATTATAGATACAGGCATAAATATACTGGCACATGAAAAGAAAGGGAGTTACCTTAAGAGTGGAGAACCAGTGTTGACAAAGCCAATTCAGTCAGGATGAATGTGGTCCACTTCCAATAATTGATGAGGAGGTGTCAATACCAAGAGAGGGAAAATTGCTTCTGTAGTGATCCAGTCACTCCCAGTCCCTATTCAAGACCAAATTAATGGTGTTAAATTTGCAAATGAATTGTAGCTCTGCAGTTTCTCTTTGAAGTCTGTTTCTGAAGTTTTTTTGTTGAAGGATGGCTACTTTTAAATCTGTTATTGAAAGGAGGTGCTGTAGACATCATGAACAAGTCAGATTATGAACAGTAGGCTTCCAGGCAACTCTCCAACACCACATTCTACAGGCCACTATCCTCTGATCCCACTGAGGAGTACCAAAAGAAACTACACCATCTGCTCAAGAAACTCCCTGCTATAGCACAGGAACAAATCTACACAGACACACCCCTAGAGCCCTGACCAGGGGTATTCTATCTGCTACCCAAGATCCAAAAAACTGGAAATCCTGGATGCCCCATCATCTCAGGCATTGGAACCCTTACAGCAGGATTATCTGGCTATTTGGACTCTCTCCTCAGACCCTACGCTACCAGCACTCCTAGCTATCTTTGAGACACCACCAACTTCCTGAGAAAACTACAATGCATTGGTGATCTTCCTGAAAACACCATCCTGGCCACCATGGATGTAGAAGCTCTTTACACCAATATCCCACACGAGGATGGACTACAAGCTGTCAGGAACGGTATCCCTGATGAGGCCACAGCACACCTGGTGGCTGAGCTTTGTGACTTTGTCCTCACCCACAACCATTTCAGATTTGGGGACCACTTATACCTTCAAATCAGTGGCACTGCTATGGGTACCCGCATGGCCCCACAATATGCCAACCTTTTTACGGCTGACTTAGAACAATGCTTCCTCAGCTCTCGTCCCCTAGCGCCCCTACTCTACTTGCGCTACATTGATGATATCTTCATCATCTGGACCCATGGAAAAGAAGCCCTTGAGGAATTCCACCTGGATTTCAACAATTTCCACCCCACCATCAACCTCAGCCTGGACCAGTCCACACAAGAGATCCACTTCCTGGACACTACAGTACAAATAAGCGATGGTCACATTAACACCAACCTATACCAGAAACCTACTGACTACTATACTTACCTACATGCCTCCAGCTTTTATCCAGACCACATCACATGATCCATTGTCTACAGCCAAGCTCTACGATACAACCACATTTGTTCCAACCCCTCAGACAGAGACAAACACCTACAAGATCTCTATCAAGCGTTCTTACAACTACAATACCCACCTGGGGAAGTGAAGAAACGGATTGACAGAGCCAGAAGGGTACCCGGAAGTCACCTACTACAGGACTAGCCCAACAAAGAAAGTAAAATAACGCTACTAGCCATCACCTACAGCCCCCAACTAAAACCTCTCCAGTGCATCATCAAGGATCTACAGCCTATCCTTAAGGATGAACCCTCACTCTCACAGACCTTGGGAAACAGGCCAGTCCTCACTTACAGACAGACCCCCCACCCCCAACCTGAAGCAAATACTCACCAACAACTACACACCACACAACAGAAACACTAACCCAGGAACCAACCCCTGCAACAAACCCCATTGCCAACTCTGTCCGCATATCTATTCAAGGGACACCATCATAGGACCCAACCACATCAGCCACCTCATCAAGGGCTCATTCACCTGCACATCTACCAATGTGACATATGCCATCAAGTGCCAACAATGCCCCTCTGCCATGTATGTTGGCCAAACCGGACAGTCTCTATGCAAAAGAATAAATGGACACAAATCAGACATCAAGAATTGTAACATTCAAAAACCAGTAGGCGAGCACTTCAATCTCCCTGGACACTCTATAACAGACTTAAAAGTTGCCATTCTTCAACAAAAAAACTTTCAAAACAGACTTCAACGAGAAACTGCAGAACTGGAATTAATTTGCAAACCTGACACCATCAAATTAGGCCTGAATAAAGACTGAGAGTAGCTGGGTTACTACAAAAAATAATTTTCCCTCTGTTGATTTTCACCCCTTCTTGTCAACTGCTGGAAATGGGCCACATACACCCTAACTGAATTTGGCCTCGTTTGCACTGACCCCACCACGTGGTAAGGCAAATCCCATCTTTTCATGTGCTGTATATTTAACCTGCTTATTGTATTTTCCACTCCATGCATCTGATGAAGTGGGTTATATCTGACGAAAGCTTACGCCCAATAAATCTGTTAGTGTTTAAGGTGCCACTGGATTCCTCATTGTTTTTTTCAAAAGAAGGAGTTAACTTAGAAGTTTCTTCTTCTTCCCTCTCATAGATGATGGGATAAAGAAGACATTTGACTGACATGGGTTAAATTTTGTAGGATGCACAGACAAAATAAACCTTTGTGAGGGATTTAAATGAGGATAGGGAAAGGGCCTGTTTACAGTGGGTTTGGAAGGTAGTTGCCTGCATGGGAAAGAATGCACTAAGCCAGGAAGAATGCACTAAGGGTGTGATCCAACTCTTACTGTCTGACCTCACTGAGTAGACTCCCACTAACTTCAGCAGATCATACTCCAAGATATGGAGTAAGAGAAGAAAACGAAGGAGGGCAGTGTGGCTGTTATTACTGGGCGTGTGAAGGGGATACAGTAAAAAAATAAAATCTAACACTGAGTCTGGAACAGAATTGTGCTGAGTAAAGAATGAGATATTTAAACTTTCTATGGTAGGCAAAGGGGAGCAAGTGGAGGGATTTGAAGAAGGGAGTCAGGGGCTCTGATTGACAGGAAAGAAAGATAGCAGCAGCTGAAGGAAAATCTCTCTGATGAAGATTTTTTCCCCCTATCTTTTTCGAAAAATCCAGACTTAACACAGTTCAAACAAATTAAAAACAGTCTAAGCACAGGTAAGCATGGACAAATGAACAAATAAATTCTAAGTGCAGATGGGCAAATATTCTCCAAAATCAAGCAAATAAATACAATCCCTTAGTGAATGCAAGAGTAAAACAAATGAAACACTCCTAATTTGATATTTTGTCCCAGCAGCATTGGTGTTTGTGGTGGCAGCAATAACAATTTCAAAAACAAGAATCCTTTCTCCCCTCCCAACACAATAATTGGATTATTTATTTCTGGAGTGAGCAAAGATCCCTTGACTCAGAAAAATTAGCAAAGTAGAAAGTGAGGTTATAAGGGTTACAACATAATGTTGCTTTGTATTTTTTAAACGTGAATCAATTGCATTTACATTTTTAGAAATGTTTTTCATGCAAGTATCCCTCCTCGCACTATGGTTTAGCCACCTCAGCCTGTAACCTTTCAGAGATTACAATTTAAACAGGGTTTGGGCCTGCTCGGTTTTTGGATGAAAAAAACTCAAGGTGTGGCATGAGGCAGTGCTGGTGATTCAGCAAACTGCAGTCTTCCCTTGAAGTCAGTACTGGACAAAGGGCCTCATCGTGGTGCAAGGAGGCATTGAGCTACTAGTAGTTCTCTTGTGGATGAGTCAGAAACAAACAGCACTTTTTGCCTGAGCTTGGGTATTAACCCTAGCATAATGTATGTAAACATGACCCTTCCAGAGATAAGAGCTTGCTGCTTATTGCTAGAAAACAGAATTATCCCCTTTAGCTCAAGTGGAAAGGAATTCTGCTTTTAGACCTGATCCAATGTCACCTGAAGTTCCTGGAAAGGCTCTCATTGACTTTGGTGGTTTTTGGATCAGGCCTGTCACGCTGAAAGTTCCAGGTTCAATTCAACCCAATGAGTGTCGTATCTATGCTATATGTTTGCCCTACAATTCTTATCAAACAGCAAATATAAAAACAAGGATACTTTAGAAGCTAAATGAATAGAACTTAGGTCTAAGGACTTCAAAATCCCAACTTAATTTTAAAGGTGAACATTCTGCCCTGTATACTGTGTGCAACTGGGTATACATCAAGGAAGAATTTCACCTAAATGAATCAAAATATCATAGCCAAGGAGCCTGAGGGACCAAGTAAATCTCACAAAGAATACATGAAGAAAACAACTGGTTTGGAGATGAAGGAAACCAAAGATCAGAAAGACAGAGTGATGTTGCACTCCATTTGCTTTATGGAAATATGCTTATGAATATGACATAACTGGAATATGGTCTATGCTAAATACCCCTTGTATGGTGTCATTAGAAAGCTTGTAATCTTCTAAGTGTGTTCATCCTATTTGTTTGCATGTATTATTTCTATAGCTGGAGTTAGGAATAAGATATATACGTGTATCACTGATGTAAACGTATTAAGTGGAGGCCATTAAGGGTGCTCAAGAAACATCAGTTGTAAATGGCCTTAGTAACTTTAAAGCCTTCCTGTGTATGTGTGGGGCAGCCCATGGGGGATGGAGACTAGAGGTCTTACAGTGACATGTGACTATGTCACCTGGTAATGAAATCCATCTTAAATCTGGTACTTTTCCATTTAGAAGGAGAGGTGAGAATCCAGAGAGACAAAAGATTCCCACCTTGTGCCAAAGCTATAAAAGGGGCTGCCAGTCATGAGAAAGCCCCTGGTTACCACCTGAGATGTCTGCTAGAACTAACAAGGACTGTACCAGGGGAAAGGATTGGGCCCAGACTAGGAAGGAGTCTAGACTGTGAAAGAAATTTATTGGAACATCTCAGAGGGTGAGATATTACTGTAATTAGTTTCTTAAAGTATTAGGCTCAGACTTGCACGTTTTTGCTTTATTTTGCTTGGTGACTTACTTTGTTCTGTCTGTTATTACTTAAAACCACTTAAATCCTACTTTTTATACTTAATAAAATCACTTTTGCTTATTAATGAATCCAGAGTAAGTGATTAATACCTGGGGGAGCAAACAGCTGTGCATATCTTTCTATCAGTGTTCTAGAGGGTGGAAAATTTAGTTTGAGTTTACCCTGTATAAGCTTTATACAGAGTAAAATGGATTTATTTGGGGTTTGGATCCCATTGGGATCTGGGTGTCTGGGTGCTGGAGAGGTAACCTGCTGAGCTGTTTTGGGTTAAAGTCTGCAGTTTTGGAGGTGTGGACCAGACTCTGGGTCTGTGTTGCAGCAGGCTAACATGTCTGGCTCAACAAAGCAGGGTTCTGGAAGTCCCAAGCTGGCAGGGAAAACAGGCTCAGAGGTAATTTCAGCACATCAGGTGACAGTCCCAAGGGGATCTCTGTGACCAAACCTATCACAGACAAGACGTTACAGCCTTGTAAATAAAAGCTGATTTTGAGTGTTTTGAATTTTGGGAGCCCACCATGAGGCCCTTTGTGTCTGGTTTTAGCAACATTCCTCCCTTTGAAGTCAATAGCGGAAGCAGGGTCTCAGTATCTCTGGAAAAATCAGGTTTACTGTGTCTTAAGTTGGGCATCCAAAAATGGAGACACCCAGAATCAGTGGGCTTTCAAACTTTTGAAAATTTGTGCTTCTCTTATCAGACGACCATCATAATGGAAAGACACTGAGTAAAATGTTTTGTTTTCAACATCTGTGAACACTGCAAGTTTTGGAGGTGTATAGGTAAAAGATGCACAAATCAGTTCTTTTAGTCACAATGAAATTAAGGCATTGATTGAAGTTTCAGTGGTAGTTTTATAGAAGAGAGATCTCATTTTGGTCTGGATTTTTAAGATGTTAGCAAGACACCTAAATTATATGACTAATGGGAGCAACCAAAGGGGAAAAAAAGAAGCTCAGAATAGAATTTACAATGACTTAAAGGTCACTATCTGAAGGATAAAAGGAATTGCCACTGAAAGAAATCACCACAGATGACACCTGAGACCTCTGCATTGAAAAAATCAATTAACAGCAACTTGGTTTTATGTTTTATCTGTGTTAAGTTTAAGAACATTTGAAGGCAACTGTGATTGAATATCACATAGATAATTCTGCAAAACATCAAACACTTTCATAATCTGTAGGGACTGAAAGTTATATCAGAGTATTGTCTGAATACATATGACATTGAAGTACATAAAGTGAAAACATATCAATGCAAAACCAAATAAGCTCTTCATGGAAGAACAGGGACCAACATGAGGTAACAATTCTCCAGCGCTACAAATTAAATGTATCAAGGCAAATAAAATCTGAACTTGTGCAGCGCAGTATCAAAATGGTAAAGAATTCTAATCAAAATAAGAAAGAGGTCATAGTCAAAGAAAAAAGCAGATAAAAAGTCCTGCCACAAAAGCATAAGGAGATGCTCCTTGTCAGCAAATATAGGCTTCAGTGTTGTGGGCTTGATGAAAAGTATAGAAAATCTTATTCAAAAATTCAAACATGATGATTTTCAAAACACTGAACCACAACCAGCTTCTAAATAAAAGGAAGGTTACAGATGGGCTGTAAACAGTTTGAGAATTATACAAGGCTTACTAAGGGTAAAACCCAGATAGGAACCTTAAATGGTATGTCAGATTAGATTAAGGGTAAAATTTTCAAAGTGATTTTGGAGCCTAAGGGCTAACGCCTTGTTTGCTCTTAAATTTGCTGCTTTAACATAGTTAAAGTGGCCAAAACCAAACCAAACCAAAACAAACAAACCCTGTTGTAGGTGTAGTTGTATTGCTGTGTAGTGCTTCTATCAGTATAGCTTACACCAGTTTCACGAAGTGAAGTAAACTGTACCATTATAGGTTTCAGAGTAACAGCCGTGTTAGTCTGTATCCGCAAAAAGAAAAGGAGTACTTGTGGCACCTTAGAGACTAACCAATTTATTTGAGCATAAGCTTTCATGAGCTACAGCTCACTTCATCGGATGCATAAAGTGGAAAATACAGTACCATTATAAAGTGCCTTTCACCAGTATAACTGCATCCAGACTAGGGCTTTGAGGATATGTCTACACTGCAAATAAAAACTGGTGGCTGGCCCGTGCAGGCTGACTTGGGTTCCTGGGGCTCAGGGTGCAGGTATGTTTCTTTGTAGACTTCCAGGCTTGGGCTACATCGACACTGCATTGACCTAATTACATCAACCATGACGACTCTACATTGCTTGGGGAGATGGTGTTACTAAATCTGTGTAAAGAGTCACTTAGGTCGGTGGGAGTCAAATTTAAGTGAAGACACTTCCACAGCTAGGTTGATGCAAGGCAGCTTACGTCAACCTCACCTTGTAGTGTAGACCAAGCCTGAGTCTCCTACATCCATGATGAGTGCTCTTACCACTGGGCCAAAGGGGAGCATACAACACCACATTTTTTCTTGGGACAAGGCTTATCTGGCTTTGGCACCTAACTCCAGGAAAGAGTGAAGAGCTGTGAGTCGCAGGTGGAGATAGGTATCTCTCTCTGGTTAGGAGTTAGGAGTGCCTTAAGTTACTTTTGAAAATTGGACTTGGGCTCCTAAACCACTTAGGCCCACCTGACTATTTTACCCTAAGTGAAAGTGGACCCTGGTTCTGACAGCTAAATTCTAGCACTGGATGCAAATTGGCTAGATCATTGTTAGAAAAAAATTAAAGTTGTGATACTTTGTATTGGACTAGCATGTCAGTTAGATTTCTAATAGTTACAGTAGAACCAAGTTACAATGCCAGTGCAATAAAAGTTCTCACATTGTTACTTTGTCTTTTTACCCTGTTCCTTCAAGGACTGACATTTCCTAGGGTTCTGTCAGAAGAACTGGTCTTTTAAGAATACAAATGACCAACACCATCTTTATGCAATCTGGGAATTTGCTTTGAGTAAGCGAAAGATTAATACTATCAGTGATAACTGAGCTTCACGTATCAATGGAGCATACCAATAACCATTATTGCCATGAAACAAACAACAGGTAATAGGACACAACTTTATTAACAGTCAGTATGGAAAATTAAATAAAAAATGAATGAGTGGAGGGGAAGAGAAGGAACAACAAAAGTACTAGGAGGAACAACACAGGAAGGCAAAAAGAAAAGGAGTACTTGTGGCACCTTAGAGACTAACAAATTTATTTGAGCATAAGCTTTCATGAGCTACAGCTCACTTCATTGGATGCTTATGCTCAAATAAATTGGTTAGTCTCTATGGTACCACAAGTACTCCTTTTCTTTTTGCGAATACAGACTAACACAGCTGCTCCTCTGAAAACTGGAAAGCAAGTTTGCCTTGATGTTGATAACTCTCTCCACAAAATAAGAAACAAATTATGCAATTCTGTAGAAATTTGCATGCAAAACAAAATCTGTACTGCTATTCACAGGAAGAAAGGCAGTTTCAAAAGGTACAAATGATCATCATTATGAGTATCCTGGGAAAGGATTAGAACTTCACTTTCTTCAAGACATTCTTGCAACCTGTCATGTGATTCTTCCTAACCTGATGACAATGATGCAGGCAAAATAGCACCCCTTCAGCATCACTCCATTCAGTGTCTGACCACCTGGTCTCCCTGAGCTCACTGATGGCCAGATCTCATTTCTTGATCTTCCATGGGGAAATTTAATTAATTAAACCAGCAGGAGTGGAGTTATTATAGTCCACCAGCAAGAGGGAAGTTTAGTAACTAAGGGGAAAGAGACCTCAAGTAAATTTAAAAATGACGTTATATCCAAAAGACTATATGCTCAATATCATTAGCTAGATGGATCAATCAGTCAGAACATTGGCTTGAGTGGTAAAAAAGCAAACTATAACCCATAAGTTGAATTCAGGTAATGATTCAGAACAGAGTAAGTAAGAGAAATATTAACGTGATATGAAATGAAATGATAACATTAAAGTGAGAATAGAGTTATTTCAGTGAAGTGAGAGACAAACAATCTGAAGCTAATGACTAACCATTTCTTCTTAACTGTATTTAAATGGTGTCCCTTTGCTTTAGAGACATGCATAATTGCGAATTAGGTCAATGTCCCCAAATAAAATTCTCCCTATCCATACAAACTATAACAGTCCCCTTCATCCATCTCCAGATATTCAGCTCCCCTCCCCTTCCCCTTTCTGGAGAAGAGCTGCAAAGCCTATGATGCCTTCAGGGTCAGCAAATTCCGACTCTGACAGACCAAGCAATGGTGCGGGAGGGAAAAGACCCAAATCTGAGAGTTGAGGATCCCTCACTGAAAGCACTCTATCTCCAGCCAGCCCTCTACTGGGACAGGATGATCCCAATTTCTTCCAACAGGAGTAGTGGGGGCAACCAACCTGATTAGTTTTAAGATGGAGCTTTATAAATTTATGAATGAGACTATATGATACAATTTCCTGTCATAGCAGGGGATTGGACTGGACTCGACCCAGGAGTTCTCTTCCAGTACTATGTTCCCCAAGGCTCAGGTACCTCACCTCAGCTCAGCTATTGCAGAAACACATAGCGATGTGCTATATAAAGTAGCCAGGAGGCGAACAATTTGGGACTTCGCAGATTAAAACAAACACTTTGAACTGAATCTGGAAACAAGCTAAAAGCAAATGAAACTTAAGAGCCCAGTTATGATATTGTGTGTGTGTTTGAAGCACTGCTAAGCAAGTTGGCAGCTACATTCTGCTCTGAATTTTCGGCGCTGTCATAAATATAAAGGGAAGGGTAAACCCCTTTGAAATCCCTCCTGGCCAGGGGAAAGCTCCTCTCACCTGTAAAGGGTTAAGAAGCTAAAGGTAACCTCGCTGGCACCTGACCAAAATGACCAATGAGGAGACAAGATACTTTCAAAAGCTGGGAGGAGGGAGAAAAACAAAGGGTCTGTGTCTGTCTTATGCTGGTCTTGGCCGGGGATAGACCAGGAATGGAGTCTTAGAACTTTTAGTAAGTAATCTAGCTAGGTATGCGTTAGATTATGATTTCTTTAAATGGCTGAGAAAAGAATTGTGCTGAATAGAATAACTATTTCTGTCTGTGTATCTTTTTTGTAACTTAAGGTTTTGCCTAGAGGGGTTCTCTATGTTTTTTAATCTAATTACCCTGTAAGATATCTACCATCCTGATTTTACAGGGGGGATTTCTTTATTTCTATTTACTTCTATTTTTTATTAAAAGTCTTCTTGTAAGAAACTGAATGCTTTTTCATTGTTCTCAGATCCAAGGGTTTGGGTCTGTGGTCACCTATGCAAATTGGTGAGGCTTTTTATCCAACATTTCCCAGGAAAGGGGGGTGTGCAAGTGTTGGGAGGATTGTTCATTGTTCTTAAGATCCAAGGGTCTGGGTCTGTAGTCACCTAGGCAAATTAGTGAGGCTTTTTACCAAACCTTGTCCAGGAAGTGGGGTGCAAGGTTTTGGGAAGTATTTTGGGGGGAAGGACGCGTCCAAACAGCTCTTCCCCAGTAACCAGTATTAGTTTGGTGGTGGTAGCGGCCAGTCCAAGGACAACGGGGGGAATATTTTGTACCTTGGGGAAGTTTTTGACCTAAGCTGGTAAAGATAAGCTTAGGAGGTTTTTCATGCAGGTCCCCACATCTGTACCCTAGAGTTCAGAGTGGGGGGGGAACCTTGACAGGCGCGGTTTTCAGGTATAGTTCCAAGCACAATATATTGCAGTAATCCACACTGGAGTGGACATTGGAAGCTACTGGATGCTCAGAACTTTTTTAAAAAACAAAGCATTTATTTAGGTACCTTACATGGATTTAAGAACAGAACCTTAGACTCCTAATTTCAGCCCTGTCCCCTCCATAAATCATGTTAATGAGACAGAACTGAGTGAGATAATATTTACTGTAGCTGTCTGTGGATTGTGAAAATCCCAGTGCTGAGGGCTCACAAAAGGTCCTATTAACGCTTACGCCCTGTGTAATGGCCAAAATGTCTGTCCTCTTCAATAGGACTGGGACTTGGTACTTAGAGATTAGGTGGTAATTGGGGCCTTGTGCAGGCCCTCTGTGCTGGGGTGGATTTCATCCTAAATGTGCGCAGTGAGCCACTACATCTGAGTAAATGAATGTTTGCACAGTAGCAACCAGCTATGGGCCTGGACCTCTTTAGGCAAACATAGCAATTATAGCTTTAAAATTAGGCACAGGTGCAAAAACAAATTTGATAATTACAAACGGCTCTCAGAGTTGGAAATACAGAGAAAATGTAAGGAACAGTGATGCTGGTTTTAAGGCACATAAGGACAAAGTAATTAAAAGACAAAAGATTGTGCAGTTTGAGTGTGAATACAAAAAATAAAACCCCCAGTAACAGCACGATAGATCCTCAGAAGTGAATGAGAAACGCTCCAAGGATGTGCTTTAGGTTTTGCTTCTTCAAACTGGTTAAAATACTGTATAATCCTGGGAGCTTTTACAAGATACATAGTAGCCCATAATTATCTATCCAAGCATAAGTACATCACCTCTCTACACCTCTATCCAGTTTCCTCTCTTCCAACCTTCCTTCTGTCTCTCTCCTCCCATCTGTGACGGGGTGTACCAACCCCGCACTGAGCCAACAGGGATGAACAAATCACGGTGGACCCAGGAGGCCATGCCCCCTTTCCTCTGCTGTGCATGCTCCAGGCAGTAAAGCCCGAGGGCCTGGACTATGCTGCAGGTGACTCCCTGACTGCGGAGACTGCCAGGGAAGCCAAGCCGCCACGAGCTGAGGTGGTGCCCAGGATACAACCTGTGGTAGGAAGTGACCCAGGCAAGGTAGTAGAAGCTGATGACCCCTAATGGGGAGTTCCCCAGCTTCATAGGGCCCTGTGTGGGAACCCAATGGAGAGGGCAGGGCCAGATTCCCCTACCACCCCTACGGGCCACCAGGCACGACTGCTGTCTGCTCTATGTCCCAGCCCAGAGGCACAGCGGCTATAGACCGTTTGTTTGTCTTGCCCCACCCAAGGGCCACAGACTGATTGCTGTTTTGCTCTGCCCAGGGGGCCGACTCCCTTATTGCTACTGCCATCCCCAGCCAGGAGGCTCAGAGGCTATAGATTGTTTGTTTGTTCTGCTACACCCAGGGGCTACAGAGTGCTGGTCTGCTCTGCCCAAAAAGGCCCAATTCCCCCAATTGCTACTACCTTTCCCAGCCAGCAGGCTTAGGGGCCATAGACTGCTTGTTCGTTTTGTCCTGCCCAGGGGCTACAGATCAACCCCAAGATGGCCAGGACTCCAGTTGTGGGTGTCGGTCCCAGCCCGGAGGCTCAGGGTCCATAGGCTATTTGTTTACATGGCCCCACCAGAGGACCAGAGCCCACCTTGCTGCAACAACCTATATTAGCAGGAAAACCAGACCATGATGTGACCAATCCCACACTGGGCCAATGTGGGCAACCTGGCTCAGCACCCAGAGCCCCAGTTACACCATCTATTTTTCTCCTTTCCGCCTTCTACTATTCTTACTTACCCCTCAGCTACTGACTTCAGTAATCTACCAAACTGCAATAAGGAACACAGAGTCCATAACACATTACAGAACCATCTTGCCTGTTGTGTTAATGTCAATTACCTTTTGCTTCCATACATTCAACTCTTTATTCTCCCTGGATGTTAGGAGTGAGTTTATTCTTGTTTTGAGTTGACTGTTGTTACTGAATCTGTACTCATTAAGTTCCCTGTCATGCAGTAGAATGCATTGTTATGGACTGTTTCACCCATGTGATGTTCCAGTGGGACTCTGTGTGGACATTAGGATCTGCAGTAGCAAATCCCATTGCAAGATCATTAGGGCCTTATTTCTTATTATTTTTTTAAAGGCTGTACAATATAAGCTGAGGCTGTTAGTATGTCATCAATATCGTGCCAAATTTTGCACTCATTTACATAGGAGTAAACCTAGAGTAACTCAAAATATATCAAATTTATGACATGAATGGAGTTACTCTGAATTCAATGGCAAAAACACCCCTAAGTTAATGCAGAATTAAGGGTGCTTGGTGGTATGTGGTCCCCCTGGCAGAATGCTGAGCTGAGCAAAACTCAAACTTTTGAAAACCAGGAAATGCACAGCTAAGGTTGCCATTGCAACATTAACTCTGCCCTCTTTCAGCAATATCCTAATATGGCTTCTTAACACACATACCTTTACTGTGCCGTTCATACAGTTGCTGAAATGTACATGCTTTTTACCTTCTTTTACCATTTTTATAACTCCTCTCACCCCTATATGGAATAGTGTTAGATGGAACCCTAACACTAGTTTTTTTGAACAGGAAAAGACATATTGTCGGCAGTTGTTAGTAGTCATTTAGGCAGTTGTACATATCATGTCTTGCATTTTGCATACTGAGCCAAATTATCCTGTAGTCAGCACTTCCCATGTCATGGTATATTCTTTGCTCTTGCACAAACTTCTGCATCTTGTGATCCAGGAATCACCCAAAATGCAAATATTGGCAACCCTGGCAGTGCACACATTTCTTTTTCCTCAGCAATCAAGGTCCCTGCACAGTCAGTTCCAACCCTGCATGCTATGTGTCTTTGAAAGCTCCCATTAACCTGCCCTGAGATCCGGAAGTAGCAACAGGCCCCTGCCCTGCTCTTCTCCTCTCCCCCAGGGACAAGTGAGATACAGATTTTGTCAACCAGATTTTGTTCAAGGCTTGCATACCACCCATCCTCATTTCCCAATCCTCTGGGTAAAAAATGACCAATAGAAACCATTTCAGTCCACATCACAGCAATAGTTTACTCTTTAGTTCTGTGCAAAAAAAGCCACACCTAGAAGCTTTTTGAAAAATAGCTATTTTTTTCTGGACTTATATCTCTGGAACCCTTTGCTCAAATGACCCCAAACGTAGGTCACTAACCCTTCTCTGTACTCTCGAAGGTATAGCAGATTCAAGAAAATCCGTGCAATCATGTGGATTTGGGAATATTCAGAAGAGCGGTTCTCAACCCGCAGCCGCTTGCGGCCCATTCAGCACACAGCTGCAGCCCATGTGACATCCTCAGGGCCCTACACATAGTATATATATTGCATGGGGCCACAGAACACATAGAGAACTGCATAGGCAGCCCACAATGGTAAATAGGTTGAGAACCACTGATTTAGAATATTGCCCTTTAAACAGGAAGGCTAGAGGGATGATGGAGGTAAAGGATTCCTCTATACACCCATCTGCACCACAGGAAGCTCTGAAAGGTGTAAGGCGGCCTATACATCTCAATGTGATATTCTCAACTGAATCAGAACACCCTACAGAGATTAATAGAACCTGAAACAATAGCTCTGAGACATGTAAACTGCTCCATTCATCTCTGTGGCTGTTCCAATCCCCCTCCTGAGGGTTTTAGAACCTATGATATGCACGAAATACATCCACGCTTAGCTCCTCACAAGGGTACAGGAGTCAGGACTTCTCCAGATCTTGGCTCATGTGGGAGGCAGGGAAGGGGTCTCAGACCCTCCGAAAAGGGTTAGCCTCCCTCCCACCCCCAGAACTCAGCTCACTTGAAGGTTGAGGGTGGGTCCAACCCCTGTAGATGGGCATGGGACCCCCAGATGCTGGCATACACACAGGGAGCAATGTGAGGGGCTCAAGGGGTCAAGGCTCCCCTATCCCAATTCATATGAAGGGGCTGGGAACGGGGCTCAGACCCCCGCAGAGGGCACATACATAGGAAGGGAGAATATGAGGCTCATAGGCACCCTTGTCCTTATTCTCCCTCAGTTCCCCTGCCACTCACCCTTAGGTCCCCCTTCTCAGTGTCCCACTACTCCACTCCCCCTAACCCTCAATCTTCCTCACCTGAGACCTTTCTCCCCATTTATCCCCCCCCACCATAAAACCCTCCCTTCACTGATGCCCCAAACCTCTTTCTCCAAATACCCCAGTCCTACCTAGTACCTCTCCCCTTCCAGGAAGCATTCACACACATCTATCTTATTTTCCAGAAGACTTTGACCAGGTCTATACTACACACTTCCTTTGGTATAACTACATCACTCAGGGGTGTGGAAAAACATAATTATACTGACCTTAACTCCCCATGTAGACAGTGCTATGTCAGCGGGAGAGCTTCTCCCACTGACATAGCTACTGCCTCTCGGGGAGGTGCAGTTCTTAAAGTTGGCTAAGACTATAGCATCTTCACCAGAAGCGCTACAGCTGGGCAGCTGCATTGGTGCAGCTGTCCTGATGCAAGTTTGTAGCATAGTTTTGCCCTTAGATTACATTCTCCTCAAACTAAAATTGCCAGTCATGACTCACAAATTGTAGCAACCTCCAGCCACTCAGTCCAAAACTCCTTTTGCCTTAGGTGTGAGCTTGCGATTAATTTTTCCTTAGTTATGTTAACTAAAGAGCGAGTTCACGCCCATCAGCCTCAAGCAAATCTGTGATTCATCTAGAGAGACAAGGTGGGTGAGGTAATATCTTTTATTGGACCAACTCCTTTTGGTCAGAGAGACAAGCATTCAACCAGTCATTAGTGCTTCTCAATTCAACAGTACAAGGCCACAGAAGGAAACCAGCTTTTCTGGGGACCTGTCACTCAGGAACCCCCTTGGTGAAATGATCCAAATTTGGTTCATTAACACTACCCTGCATGCTCAAATTTCAAAGCAATCCCAAGTAACTGTTCAGATTTTAGAGCACTTATAAGAATTGAACTTTAAAGCATATGAAATGGCAGAAATGGAAACCTTCTAGCCATTTTTCTGTATTGGTATTTGCATACTCTAAAAAATGTACATTTTCCTAAATACACTTCTCAGTTTGGGTCCCCCAAAGATTCAGTGGGTGCCATCCATTACCTTGGGTAAACACTTGACAGACAGAGACCATTTTCACATCAACAATTTGATTTGAGCAAAAAAAAAAAACCCAACTAGAAACTTTTTGGAAAATGTCTTATATTTTGGTGGGAGGCTTATATCTCTGTAATCCCTTTCTTAAATGACCCAAATTAGGGGCACTAACCTCCAGCCTACCGTTTCTTGAGGCACCCCAAATTTCAAAGGAGTCTGACTAAGCATGCCAATTTTAGAGGTCTTAGAAAGGTTGACCTTTAAACAGAAGTCATGATGCAAACTTAACTATAGTTGCACTGCTGTGCCACTATAATATATGCCCATGTCACTGAGAACAGCGCATGGCCTACTAGTGTAAATATAGTAACATTTTCTAAGTGTTTTGAAAGGTGAAGTAACCTAACATTTACACAGAATCAAGCTACGAGAAAAATGCATCATCCATGATTCTGCACTTCCCCCACAGGAAGACTTCCAAAAGGAACCAAATAACAGTGAGATAAAGAGCCTGATTCTGCAGTTGAGACTCAGGCAAACCTCACTGGGAATTTTATCTGGTTTAAGCCAAGAGGATCAGTTACCAAATACGGTAAAATAGATCAAGGAACTCTGATACTGGCTTAATCCAATGGTGTGTGACAGGAAAAATAAGTGGTTCATGATCTGCATCATTCTAAGAATCTGAATGCTTACATATCAGAGAGAAGAGTATCAGAGGTCTAAACAGAAATAGTGAATTGAATATTAGGTGCTTGATATTTTTCTAAAATGTATCTTTCACATGGTACTGCCAACTGAAGTTGACAATGAGTGTGCCAAGACAAGGAGGTCTAGGTCTAGGTAATCCGCTTTTAGGCAGTTTTTGTTTCAGTGAGCATCTTTTGGTATGAGCACAGCATTGGAACTATAGAAGGCCAAGAAGGTGCACAAGTGATTTTGGGGTGCCTTAAACAAGGCCCTGACATCTTGTTCATATTATTACATACACTGCTTCTAATAACTCAGTAGTTCAGCACTGTAAAGAAAAAAGCATAAATTCTCAGTGCACAAAGCAACATTCCAAGGAAGACAACTACCTATTGGTGGCATACAGATGGACAGAAATAAAATGTAGTTATGAAAAATGTGCCCTAAGATAGCAAGATCTCTTGCAAGAGCCTCAGCCAGGCTGTTATATTCTCATTTTGAAAACAGTAATACATCAATACATCAATATAAAGTTCTGCCTCCGAGGAACAGTTCTGTCTCAGTTTGGCAGTACATTACCATGACCTTTTCCCTGCTCTCTGGCCTCCAGAAAGGTCTCATTTTGGCTCCTTTGCCAAATCTCTGCTGTCCAGTCCAGCAAGTGCAGTATGGCTTGTCCATCCTAACCCAGATAGCAAATTTCTACCTCATCAGCCCAAAAATGTCATTTCATTACTGCTTTCACATCGGGATTTCAGCAGCCATACTCTCAGATTATGCCTCCTATTCAGTTAGCCAGTTTTCCTGTGGCTTGCTGAGTCTGAGATGTGAGAAAGCTTAAAAACACCAGCTCCTCTGAAGATCCTGAGCGAAATTTGCACTCAAGCATTTTCCAGATAAAATCAATGCTAAGGAGGCTGTATCAGTGTTCCACAACCTCAAAGGCTTAATGCCAGTGCCTCAATTGGCAGCCATCCCTTGGAAACAGAAGTAGAAAGTTTTATGCTCCAACAGCCAGAATCCTGCTGCCACCACAAATGCATCGGGGCTTGAGAAGTGGATGGCACAGAGGAAATGACATCACAGTCTTTTAAGTGTCATGCTATTTTAGTGTTGTGTTGCTATTTTTTTCATTTGAGTGGTCAGTGTAAGGATTTGGCAGGCATTTTAAATGTTGGAAAGGATTTTCTTTAAAAAAAATACTTTTTCACATTTTAAAAGGTAGATACCTCAGAAACAGATTGTGGTAGACATGGGACTTGAGAGTAACCATCAACAGCACTTATTAAAAAATAGGGAAGAAGTGATTTCTTTAGGCTAAGGAAATATAAAAAGGTTACTCCACATTTATGCAATATATCCTCATCATGAAAGAGAACATGATGACTGTTGTACTCACATTAGTGTTTTAGATGTGTTGGAATTACCTCTAGACCATTTAAAGATACTGCTAATGGAATTGAACACAACAGAAGAAATGCTCACATCTCTTTAATTACAAAAGCTGAAAAATGCAAACTAAATATTGAACACAATTAGTGATTTGGAAGTCATGCCTGTGAAATCGTGCTCATTTTAGGATTTGAGAACATATTCTTTTTAATTCGTGTTTCTCAGCCCAAAAGCCTATTCTAAGTTTTAGGTTAGCAGATTGGGCAATAAAATTATGGGATCTCAAGCAAAAAGAAAATAAAAGGATTACAAATTAGATTTTGAAATTCTGTTGGCTTGAATGTTCAACACGATTTCAAATGAAGCAGGTTGTCTTACCAGTTTTCAGACTTCTTCCCCCCCTTTTGAGTGAAAACTCAGCAGGTGACTTCAACATTGTCTAAAACTTGGGAGTAATGAGGCATAAGTATAGGCAGGCATGTACCAAATATGACACAGCATAACATTTAATTTGCCTACAGACAGTACGTACTTTGACAGCTGGCAAGGACATTCTCTTCAGTCCCCTTAGGACTTTTTTTATTGCATTGCTACATATGTATCTAATTGAGCCCACTAGATTAGGGTCCAATCAAGCTCTGACTGAAATCAATAAGTGTCTTTCCATTGACTTCAGTGAATCGGGAGCAAGCCGTTAGTGAACCAACTGTGCACGATTCACCTCTCATGTTGATGTGAATTAGATAGGAGAGAATGTGCCATTCCACCAGGAATAAGAAAAGAAAATCTAAGAGGACGTATGACAGAAATGAAATAGGTACCAGCTAGAAAAGCCAGAGATGCACCAATAGCAGATAGCTACAAAATGACCATAGCAAAATTGCTTTGCAGAATTTAAAGGGCCAGACCCAGGAAGGCATGCTCAGGAAAGAATTCATACAGGAGGACAACCCTACATAGTGGTGAGTTAGTAGGAGCCAGGTAGTTACAAAATAAGGTGTTTGTGCAGAATGAGCTACTTGTGTGTATATTATCCCTGTAAATAGGATATAATTCCACTTAACTCAAGGGAGTTACACTGTTATAAATGAGAAGAGTTCAGGCCTTTTGAACATAATGAGATGTCTACGATAGTAGATCACTGTTACTTATAGAATTTAGCAAGTGCACTAGATGGTTTACAGGCAAGTATAAAGGCAAGGTCTCCCTCTGAGGAGTGTGGGTTGTGGCTTAGTCACTGTGGATGTCATTCTGATATCAGTTACACCTGTAAGATCAGGAGCAACAACATAGAATTCCACCAGTGTAACGATGGGGTAAGAGAGATCAGAATCAGGCCCTGTATGTCTACATTTCAAATTGTTAGCTTCCCTCCTGGCTGGAAGACTTCATTAGATGTTGACAGATGCAATCCTCATTTCTATTTTTGGAGGCGGGGTTAAAATTCAGAAATGCCGACATGTTTCCATTTATTCCCAGAGCCTGACTACAGGTCTACACTACAAACAAATGTTTGCATTATTCCCAGAGCCTCAGCTGTGAACTGGAAAATTCAGGGCATTGCCATGCCAGTGAGCTCACTAAACACGCATCTTTGTTTCTAGAACGCCCATCTCAATAAATTAATGACACAATGAAGCTTTTTAAACTGGAGCCGGGTTTTCCTAGCTGGTCTAGATCCAGAGGGATATTTTAACTTGTAACCATGACTAACAGCACACTATGTGTATTTTTTCTGGGTCAGATTTTGATTTGTCCTAACTCAGCTCTTCTGGGAAATAAAGGGGTATAAGAACCTATAAACCCATGTGTGTTTCTGTGTGTGCACACATTAGGGTTCCCTGTACCATGGTTTGGTGGAGGCGGCAAGAGAAGGAACCAGGAGTGGGGCTGTATGGCCAATACGCATCATGGAGAAAGTGGGAGAGGAAGGGCTGAACCTTGGCCCCACCCCACAATGCACTAGCCAGCAATGCTGAGCCAAGATGGGGGAGAAGTAATTTTGCAGGACTGCTGTAAATTGGTTCTCCTCCCCATCCCCTTGTGTCCCAAAGGGAGTGAGGAGCAAGGATGGAATCTAAGGGCAGGTCTACACTTGAAATGGTGCATCGATACAGTTGCGCTGCTGTAGTGCTGAAGAGAAGGTGCTCCTACTCCAGTGGGAGAGCTTCTCCCATTGGCATAGTTAATCCACCTGCCTGAGAGTCAGTAGCTACGTTGACGGGAGTAGCTCTCCCATCGACATAGCTCTGTCTACATGGGGGGTGGGAGGCCTAGTCTGGTATACTTACATGTGAAAAATCCATACCCCTGAGCAACTTAGTTATACTGCTATAGGTCTGTAGTGTAGACCTGGCCTAACTATGGCATGAGTCCTTCCTGGGGCTCTTCCTATGGTGGGAGCAGCTATTTGCCACTAGACATAGACTCAAGTCTTAATCTAATCCCATGTACACTTGTGCCTGGTCACTTGAGAAGTATGATTGACATCTATTTCCCTACGCATATTGTGAAGAGAAAGAGTGGGCAATAAGATAAACAGGACAAATAAAGAGGATTTCTGAAGACATAGGAAGGAGATTACAGACACAGGAAGTGGTAGTAAAAGATGGGACAAATGATAAACAGCATGATAAGAAACACAAATGGTGGAAGAGGGGAGAACAGAAAGGGAAACATTTTTGGGTGTACAATGTATTATATTAATAGTAATTCCTCAAAATATGGACCCAAACCTGCAATCTTTACTTATGAGAGTGGGGCTATGCATGGGACTGAATATGGGTAACATTTTAAAAAATGCCAAAGGGTGGGATTCACGAGAGGACTTAGGTGTTGCAACACTGAGCGTTGTGGCACCTAGCTTTTAGGTACCTAGAAAATCACAGGAACAACACTGAGATCTACAAAGCCTGAGTTAGGTGCTTCGGTTCCCTACACAAAGAATGGGGAGAGATAAGTACCTAAGAATTCACAAAAGCCAGTCAGTCGGTGGGGCAATGCCTACACAAGCCAATGGGAGATGCCGAAGGTAAGGGTGTGTCTTAAGCCACTCCCCATTCACAGAAATAGGCGCCTATGTCTGGTCCGCTTATCTCTGCTAGTGATCCATGAATAGGAACCTGCTGCCTGGAGTCAGGCAGTTTAGGTTCCTAAGGCGTTTCTTGTGGGAATGAGTTAGGCACCTGCCTCACTCCATACAAAATGGAGATTGGGAGAGGGAAGTGGTGGTGGTGCCACCCACCTACTAACTTTTATCTCACTAGCTAGAGCTCCTGCCTGGGGTGTGGGAGACACCGGTTCAATTTCCCTTTTGCTGCCTGAGGGAGAAAAATAATTCGAACATGGGTCTGCCATCATTCAAGAAAGTGCTTTAAACACTGAGATATGGGATATTCTTTTGTGGGGAGGAGCTCCCTCGGTCTCTCCTGTTGAAGCTGTTCCACTCTAGATAAATAATAAAAGAGTAATTGGAGTGGGGAGACTGGACCCTGGGTCTACCACTTTTCCAGGTAGGTGCCCTGACCTGCAGAGTCATTCTCCCTCTCTCACTCACTGACTATCTAAGTGTTTATCCACAGTGGAGCAGTCATTGGGCCAAAGAGGAAGAGCAAGAATGATTCTGCAGTCCATTGGTTAGGGCTTCCACCTGGAAGGTGGGAGACTCTAGATCCAATCACTCTTTATTTAGCCATAGTGAAACAGCTACGCTCTCCTGAAGGGTTGCAGCTCCCTGTTTAAATCTGTTCTCCCACTCTGGCAGAGAGAAAGGAGTTGAACCTGCACCTCCCAAATCCTAGGTGATTGCTCCAACCACTGGGCTGAAAGTTATAAGGTGGACAAACCTGCCTCCTATGGCTAGATTTTGAATGGGAGTCAATTAGGTAGCCATTCTCAGAGGCCACCTATTAGATCAGGCCCCATTTGTGACTAAGACATACAAAGACCTGTCCTCCCCTGGTTCGTGAATTGCTCTGTGACTTAGCCAGGAGATAGCTGCCCGATGCCTAGAGTGAGCAGCAGTGTGCGTGCCACAGTGTCTAAAGCTTAAGCACAGAGGGAAATTTTACAGCAGAAACTTAGGCACCAAACGAGTTTAGATGCCCACCAGGTTAGGTGGCAGTCAGATGAGGGTTGTGCGTGGCACTTCGGTGGTCCACAAAAGGACGTAGGCATCTAACTCTGGAGTTTAGGCACCTAAGTTGCTTTGTGGATCACACACTAAGTTTCTACTTCCAATGAGACTTAGGAGCATTTGAAAACAGGATTTAAGTCCCAAGTCACTGAGGCATTTTTAGAAAATTTTACCCAATTTGCCTAAAGCTTTGCAGGATCAGGCCCTAGGCTGTAACTGTATGATGCTATCATAGCTCTGGTGAGGTGAAAAAAACACCACTCAAATTTATTATTTCTGCTGTTCTTATTCTCACAAAACTCCTGTTGACTTCTGTGGGAAATACATACATGTGAGGTTGTCAGGTTAGGTCTATTAGCACACTGTCATGCAAGTTAGGAGTTCATTAGTCCTATATTATAATTTACTGTCAAATAGTTTTTTAAATATTGTGTTAGTGTCTTAAACTGTATTACATTTTCTATTGCCTTTGATTACAGTATCATGCCTATATTTGTGCTTTGCATTCTTATTGTGCATTCAGGACTGACATCAGCTGCTTTTCATATGGTACTTGTCTCTTTGACTCTTCCTTAGCACTGTGAATATATATAGAACCAATTCCTTAACAGGACATATCCCTGTCTTTGATAATTTATTTCTGGTAAAAGAACCGTTTCCTCTATTTGTTATAGAGCATTAGTAGAAAATGGGCCCAATCCATCAAGGCTTACTCCTGCAAGCCCTTTCTTGTGCAAGTAGTGCATTTATTCATCGTCCCCATTTGCTTGTTGCATGTGATAAGAAAAAAAAAGCTTTTTGTTGGGTAACTTTAACTTGGAAATGTGATTTTGGGAAAACAGATATGTGGCCATATTTAAAAAAAATATATCTATGTGTGGAAGGTTCAAAATTAATCTGGAAATAAGTCAATCTGAAAAATCTGCCAGTTACCCTTGTTGTGAAAGCTCTAGGAAGAGAACTACTTGCATGGATAACAGACGTAGTGTAATGTGTAGTGCATTAATTTGCAAGTGTCTGAGGGTTGAATTCAGACTGGACAAATACTCCAAAATCTCTGCCTGTTAAGTCACAGTAATTCCGCCACCCTGGCACTTGTGGAGTGATACGTTACTCCACAAACAGTCCTATTGAAATCAATGGGAATACTCCTGGAGTAAGGCACTAGCTGCGAGTAAAGGTGGCAGAGCCTGACCCCGAGAATAAAAATGATTCCCAACAGGGCTACAAAAACAGATGTGTGTGCCATATAAACCTAAAACTGCATCTCTAAAATGAACCAATGAAGAGAATCTATCTGTATTGGCATGAAATGCAATCAACAAACGTAGTGTCTGAGAGCTAAAACACGGGAGTGACGTGCAGCTCCATTGCTTCAAATGGAGCCCGTGGAAAATGCTTCCTGGAGCTCTCTGATGTCTGTGGGAGTCCATAAAATGCCTCCACCCTTTTAAAGAGTACAACATAGTCTCCTCTGTGTCTGGCTACCAATTGCTGGGGGAGTTCACCCATGACTGCCTGACATGTAAAGGGGATCCACAGTCCTGCCTACTTCCTAGTCTTACACTTTTTGGACAATCTGCTTCCATGGGGAGCCACTTGGTAACATCTCCTGTATGGCCCTGAGTACAGGGCTTGAAATCCTGGCTGGTTCATTTATAGACTTGTGCAATGGGGGACAGGAAAGAGACTCGTCCTTACTCCTTCCCCTGCCCCATTGCAGAGTTATGTACAGGCTAGCCACAATCTATCCTTGGAATGCTGATTTTGAAACAGGGCTCTAGATCATGTAATACACGCACACAAATTTATATACCCATAACCAGATTCTAACGGCCTTACTCACATGGAGTAGTACAGTTCTTTGTGAGTAGCTTCATTGATTTCATTTGGAATAACTGTAATTTGTAGTATTTTGTTACCCACAGTGAATAAGGATATCGAAATCTGGCCCTATAAGTAGCAGTAGCCATGGACTGTTGGGGACTGTTCTAACAGATGTCACTAGAAGGCTCAAAGGCACAAAATGTGCAGAAATTGCTTGAAGATTTAGAAATATTTTTGAAGGGTTTCTAAAATATTTTGGACCCAGTGATGGCCCAAGTCTGCCACCCTTTACTTATTTTTAAGAGAAATGCAATTGTTTTCAATAATTTGCTTGCAGAGTAAAGTACTATTCAGCATTAGGGTGGCAGAACCAGACCCTAACTGAAAGAATGAATAAATAAAAGAGAAGTTCTAACTGTTAAGCAATCTAGAAGAAACACTAATGTAAACCTATATAATAGACAATTGTCAGGTGAAAATTTAGACCTAAAATCTGTTTTACTTCAGAATTGTTATAATCTGTAAGGCCATGTTCTCTCCATTCTAGATAACTATTTATAACTGCCCACTATTCTCACTGAGAATTAAAAAAATATATATATTATATAAGACATATTGGATATATTTATGGAAACCAACGGGAAATGCACCCAAATCTATTTGTGAGCATATCCATTTTTGTGCAGTCCTCCTCATATGTGCTCACACAAAACAGGTAACAGCATGCAAATACCAGCACAGGTGTTCAGTTACTCATGTTGCCTACACAGAAGCATACACCCACTAATTTATGAGTGTATTTATGGAAACCAGATGAAAAGCGTTATTGTTACAAAACAAGTATCGGTTAACAGCTCTACTGACATAATCAGCAATGCTGTTCCACAAACAAGGAAGTAAGCAAAACAGAGACATGTTGGCTTGTACTCTATAAGAAACAGACAAGGGAAAATATCAGTATTTTCCAAAGAGCAAAGTTGGTATCAAGGAAAGTAATTTTCTAGATCCTAGAGACCAGATTTTGCCATCATTGCTCACATTGAGTAGTACCTTATTCCAGGATTAGTCCCCTGGGACAGACAAAAGTAGACAATACTCTATATGAGTAAGGGTGGTAGAATCCAGTCCTAGAAGGGTTTCTCAAACAAGACAAAAATTACTCAGAGAAGGACATGAAAGTAAAAGTATATGGAACTGGGCTAACACATTTAGTCAGTGGACAGTGAGAGAGAGACAGCATAATATACTGTATTGAATAAGGTCATTAACTTGTGTACTGCCTTATCTACTACAGAATTATTAAATATATCATGCCAATTTGGGAAGCAAATTGTTTTCTGTATTACATCCAAATGATTGCAAGCAATTGCATTTGGAATTATTTAATTAAATATTTATTTTAACATTTCTATTGTGCACAATGAGTGACTCATCTGATATAATAATCTGGTTCAACATGACTTATATTATGACCTTTATGACTCAGTAAAAGCTTTTAACATTTGTGATTTAGGAACACCAGTGAACATAAATATAATGGTTTTGTAACAATACATCTTATCTCTTGTCATGATTCCCAGTTTGTCATCCTTTACTGAGGATTGACATTGACTGGTAATGGTTTTAGTTGCATCTGAAACTGATGAGACTTGAACAAAAGTATTCACACATTTTGGAATTAATTCTAAGCAAGTCAAGAAATTTTTAAAAAATGTATATATGCATTTACATGTCCATGTGGATTATATATTTGTGTGTGTATATATATTACATACACACTAACACACACACCCACACAACAGCAAAAGTACTATAGAGTACCACTGATAAAGACTTGATTCTTGAATATCCATAGAAAATTGCTGTGTCTTTTACCTTTTTTTTAAACTGGTAAGCAATGTAAGCTCAAAATAAATTGAAATGCCAGAAAAATCTCTGCCATAGTCTAAAACTGATAATCAGTTTAGAAAAAATAAATCATTAAGTGAAACCCACTAGAATTATGAAACAGATACTTAATAAAGGAATACATCTGTGGAAAAACGGTATTGCGTAGAATTTCATATAAATTCTAACTATAGGCGTGTACAACACTACTTAGCATAATCCTGCTTGGGATCTTTAGGCCCTACTAGAATGCAAATAAATAATGTATGTACTATAAGCTCTCTAAAATGAGCAATAATACTTAGCATTTTCCATCTTCAAGACCATGTACAAACAACCTAATCCTCACAACACCCCTGTGAGGTAGGTATATAAGTGTTATTATCCCCATTTTACAGAGGGGGAAATTCATTCCATCACTGGTTGCCTCTCCAAGGGAAGTTAGCACGAGCAATCTCCACCGAAGCTGAGGGCATTGAGCCCCTTGCAGAATCAGATACTAAGTTACTTGCCCATAGCCCTACAGTATGACATGCCAGAGCTAGGAGTAGAACTCAGGGAGTTTCCAGCTGCCTAAATTGCCCCAAAGGATTGAGCCATGCAGCCTCAAGAAAAAAATAAAAGTACTGTACAGCAGTCCTACAATATGCTTTTTTCTTTTCATAAGGCTGCTGACACCTTTGGTATCTAAGAAAAAGGGACAGTATCTGACCATTAGCTAGATCCCCTTGTGTAGTAACATTATAGCAAGATTCTCACAAGATGCACTGTGTTCCAATGTAATAATCGCAAAGCTTTCATTTTCATGGTCTTATATTCAAAATCCAGTGAGTGACCCTCTCTCTTCAACTGAGTGAAAAAACATCAAATACTTATATGATCACAATCATGATCACGTTTTGTTAATATAAAATATGAATTAAGGTACACAGCCATCTTGTTTATGCCCAGAATTAGACCGCTTTTAAATTGGGATAATCTGGTAGAGTGCACTTTCTTTTTTCTTTTAGTTCAGCAATTCATTGCCCTGAAATTTTCTAAAAATATATATAGCTGTCATTTTGATGGGATCTAAAAAAAAAAAAGAGCCTAATTCTGCTCTCTCTCACACCAGTGTAAATCAGGAGTAACCCCACTGAAGTCAATGGCATAGGTGCTGGAACTAGAGGTGCTGGGGGTGTGGCAGCCGCATTCCGTAGCTTTGAAGTGGCTTCCATCATATCCAGGGTTTACAGTTTGGTTCAATGGCTCTCAGCACCCCCACTATACAAATTGTTCCAGCACCTCTGGTCAGTGGGGATACATTGGTGCAAAACTGGTGTAGGTGAAGTCAGAATCAGGCCCTATGCCTGTTTCAACACCTGCAGCTACTCTAACTCAGCAAATAACTAAAAAATGCCATGCCTTCATATAAAGACCCTGAATGACAAGTTTGTTTCGTGTACCCCTAGAGCTATGCACATACCTGATTTTATCACTGATGACTTTGCCATTCACTATGTTAGTGTTACACACAGATGTAAATAGCAGGCAACTCTTTTGACTTCTGCAGAATTAGAGAAAGAGGAAAAAAATAAAACCACAATATCCTCCAGATGACAGCGTACACGCAGAGAAACATATAAAAGGCAACCAATTTGGCTTCTGTAGCTTTAAAAGAAAAAACGTCTTTGCCAAGGAAGGACAAACTAGGTAGGGGAGTATCTTTTATATTTAGCTTTAGAGGGATAACATATACAAAAGAGATGTGTAAAAAAATACACGTAAAAGTAGTTAAAAGTGTCTTGATTTGTTGCAATTGTTAATGGTTTTTTAATGTAGGTGCAAATGAATGTTTCTAAAGGCTCGCTGGTATTTATTTTACATTTTTTGCTTTGTTTTTCAATACAAAATCCACAGGTAGCCTTTGATCTGTCCATCCTATTTCCATATGACCCTATTTTAAAATATATATTGCACAGCAGGCAAAAAGACAATGTCAGCTATATCTGAGTCTATTTTTTATTATACATTCTTTAACACCTTTCTAAAATATCTCTTTCTATGTTTAAAAATGAAATCACTAAGCCTCCTGATTTTGTCCTCTTTTATTTCGAAAACTGAAATTTCTTCCTTTATTTTTTGAACGGAGCTGTAGTTAACATAGCTTTTAGTTTTCTTCCTTGTTTGCACATCACGTCATCTGCTGCCAGCACAGCTCATGTGTTTTCAGAGTTTACTGATCACCAGAGGGAGCTCACACCTTATTTGTGTAGGTCCTATAAAATAGCGGATCTTCAGAACAAGATTTTTGGAAGGTGACTAGGGCATTTTGGTTTTGAAATGCAGTGGCACAGGCATCATCACCAGATCTAACAGTTGTAAACTTAGTCAAATGTGAGGTCTTAGTCCCTGATTTAGCAATATATTTAAGTATGTGCTTAGCTTTAAGAATGGATGTAGTCTTATTGAAGTCAATGGACATTTCTTGTGCTTAAATGCTTTGTGAAATCAGGATCATAAAAATGCACAGATTTCAACATTCATCCTCAACTGGTTTGAATTAAGTGATGTGGGCTGTGACATAAATGAACAACTGTGTTTATTAGTTGAATTACTGCTAATAAATTTGTTCCCAAATCTTGTGATGCAATAGTTTGAGTAACAGGTAGCTTATTCAAGTGATCTAAATAGAATTTTTTAAAAAATGTAGCTAGTAACTGATAAGTGTTTTGAGGACAGTCATTTTGACACAGCAGTGCTTCCAAATGCTGCTTTTCCTTCTCCAACACAGCTCTTCTTTCCCTGTTTCAGCAATAAAATGGTTTTAGCAGTCTGCAATTTTTACTGTGGCTTTAATATTTCTGCACCTAGGGGTAATTAAGAGACATTCAAATACTGTTTGAAAATAAGGTGTTAACCTTATTCTGACTTGCAAGTGTGCCAATTAGAAGTCATTGACATCAATCTGCTGTGAGTAACCTTAGTCTCGTATCTGACTCTGGTATTAGAATAATCAAGGAACGCAATTCAGAAATAATATTACATCCTGCATTTTATTCAATTCCATATGACAAAAATAGTAACCTAGACTAAGACATCCATTTCAATCAGTAGATGTGTCAAGCCAACAAGATTTAATAATAAAAAATATTGGATCTAGGTAACAATTCCCAGCTGGTTCAGGGAGGCTCCTAGCCCTACATGGTATCGCAGTATAAAAATAGTGTCTCTCTTCACCATGCAGAGAGGAATGACCTAACCCTGAATACAAAATGGGGTCAGTCTTACTGTACCATCATCAACCATCTTATATACAACACTTTACATCTCTTTTTTAAGTTATACACATCCTTTAGGGAGAAGAGATAATACTACATGGTACCAAATACTAACAAAAAAGATCACACAAAAAATGACACAGATAAATAAAAACATTCAATTGCTGAAATACAGCAACATTAAGCCACCTCAGTTTTCTTTTTTTCCAATGCTTTGAAACATCCCCAAAGAATCCACATACTGTGATCAAAGATGTTATGTTATAGGGATGTTTTGTATATCTATCTATCTATCTCTATAATATATATATCACCACTGTAGAAAACAGAGCTGTATAGTTCATTGTTCATTTCCAACAGAAACAAACAGCTAATAAGTCTTCGAAACCATTTTCATTCAATTACATGATGGCAGAAATAGTCCATCCTCTTACAGTAATGGTTTTTGTTGTATAAGAAAGAGATTGTCCTATTTTTTCAGTCGCAACTGAGAAGACCTCACTATCTGATTCTTTCTTCGGGGCATAAAACTCCTTGGGCTGTTACCCAGCTACCCATAAAGTCCCTTGAACAATTTTGCTGGACAGAAGTTCATAGTGTCAGATTCCACCATACTTGTAATGCACAAAAATGAGGTAGTACACAAAACATTTACTGTTCAAGTTTTGATTAAGCCCCAGCCTCCCAGCTTAAGAGTGGAACCATTCCCTTTATTTACTTGGTGTAATTTAAACAATGTAATAAACATAAAATATTAGAATAATCAGAGTACATTGTGCTTTGTAGTAATCTGAGGAGATAATCAGCAAGAATTGGGAATCACTTCAGGATATTTTAAAGTTGTGACTGATCACACAGCCAAACTCTTTATATTTTGTTCCCAGTTATGTTGTGCACAATACCAGTGTTATTAGGCAGTCAACGTCTTGCTTGTGGGTGTGTGAGAAAGAGACAGAACAGATTACAGTAAAATTAAACCTACACAATGTTCTCTTTAGTCTCTCCTAGGCTTGCATTGATATCACACTCCTAAAATGAATTTATCAAACTTCTGTTGGGGATGGCCACATTTTGGAATAGGCTTTGTAGAAACATTAAATGAGTAATTTCAATTTAGGAAATGGCAGGCCCCATTTTACTTAAGGATCCAACAGTTCATGGTGGCTTTTCTGTTTAACTAGCATAGGTCTCTCATATTGTTTGACCTGATGACAAAACAAGAAACTGAAACAGTTTTTTCCCCCAATTCTCCTTCAGTCAAAGTACTATTTATAAAATAGTTTACATCTTTGTTCAGTTTCAAATTATAGACAAACCTCCCTAATACAAAATACTAAAAGTGCAATAGTATAAATTAAGAGTTTGCAACCACATTATACAAACATTACCTTTTTATTGTACAGTTTTGATAACATGAAATATTTACTCACAACTGTTTATAATGTTGTGAATAATTTATGGTGATAAGGTTTGTCTGTAACTTGTTTTTCAATCATTGAGTTAAAGTCCACACTACATTTTTCATTTAATAGAACAACTGTCCACATAGCAGCTACAAATATTTAAATTAAAAAAAAAGAAAAAAAAAAGGTTTGTTACTGACGGGTACTTGCACATGAAAAGCATGCTATCTTTCCCATAAAACTTCACAATTTTGCCTGCATTGAAATAAACCACTTATTTATAGTAAACCAAAATTTGCTTTAAAAAAAAATCACATAGCCAGATGTATTTTGCAGTACAAAAGCTTCATTTAAGGTTGGGCCAAATATATTGTCTGTTACCCGCATAATCTTAACTTTATAAATACTACAGACAAGGATACTGTAATAATACACACAGCATTGGGGTACTAATCACTTACTTAAGATTAAGATTCCTAAAAACATAGTTCAAGTGTCTAACTAATTTGAATAAAACCAGCAAAAAAGTTTGACAGGAATGCCATAGTGAAGCCCCCTTTTCTCAGTTGATATTAATATTTTAAGAAGCAAAGTGGACGTAGTCTAGACTCTTTCTGTCCCTAATGCAGTTATCCAATGATTTTTTTGTTTTTGTTAACTTAAATTAAAAAAGTTTTAAAGTTCTCAATAACAGTCAGACTCACTGTTGAAAGAAGTACCATGCAGATCTTGCAAGACAACTTTTCAGCAGCCACAAAGTTACGTATTTCTGCTATGGGAAAATTTTAAAGGGCACCTATGTATTTAGGTCAGGAAACTAATCTTAACTTCAAAAACTGTACATGAAATAGAACAAATGTTGTGTTGAGTAGTGGTCCAACAGTTATTTGTACTCAATGCTTTTAATTTATGCCAATCTCTTTGTTATCCTCAATAAATCTTGTGAATGGACGACTGGCTCCAGTTTCAGAACTTGCTTTGTCCAGACCAACAATGGGAGGGCTGCTGCCAGTGCGAGCTTTGTCCATGCCACTGGTAATGTTACTTAAAGATGGAATGGCACTTCCACCTAAACTTACTGGGAGCTGGGGAATGCCTCCGTTCTGTATGACAGAAATCTCATTGTTCTTCATAGCAAGTCCATTAGTGATAGCTGCAGCATACTGGTTCCAAAAATTTGGGTCAACATTCATTGCCCGAGCTGCCAAATCCTTTTGGAACATTTCAGAAAACTTCAGAGCATCACCACCTAACAAAGCCATTGGGTTTTCCACGGATAGTCGACGACCACGTCTTGCAGGGGCATTATTCCACATATGAGTTCCCATGTGAACCTGTATCGAAAATAGAAATGGGAAACATCTACAAATTAGCACATTTCAATAAGCTAGTTGGTCTGAATATTCGGTATAGCAATTAAAATAAAACAAAGAGAAAAAAAGCCATCCTTAAATTCACATTTAATGAATTAGATTACAATTATTTTGCCAAGCAGTATTCTTAGGGACAATGGGAGTTGTAGTCCACATTAAAACTTTTTAAAAAATATTCAGATAAGACATCAACCTGTACATGTTTCTTTTCACTGAAAACAAATACAATGCTACAACAACAAAGAATACGAATCCTTCAGGTTAGACAATTTCAGATGCCAACTGGAAGTTCTGACATGCATAAAAACACAAGACCACCTTGAGAATTACTAGGCCTAGGGGCACTTAGAAGTCTGAAGCCCTCTTACCCCATCTAATTGTTATTTCCTCTGCCCTTGACCTTTTTGTGTCCTCCTGTCTTTCTCTCCTCTGGCCTCTTAATATTTCTCCAGACACTACTTCATTCATTCTTATTCTCTTTCCTCAAACATTCTATACATTAAAAAATATTTTTGGGCACTTACTAAGGCGTGGCCCCTGATGCCTCTAACCTCCTGATGCTTACCTGAGTTGTGAGGACGAGAGATGGTGCTCCCGTGATACATCATTTTATGTCCCTGAGTACCAGCTTACCAACTTGCATGGTGACACATGCACTACATGCAGAGTGGAAACTGGACTGTGTAACAGAGGCATCCCAGTAAGCTCTGGGTAACTGGAGGAGCATTGCTTATAATCTTACTACACAACAACAAGAGGAGAGAAGGCAGAAGAGCTAGATCTTTAGAGCTAAAAGGTGCCCATAATGTTTTCTTAAATTATTTTCATATACAGAGAGGTCTTCTAGTTAGAAAGGGTTTAGGAATAATCTCTGCCTACCACCCTCCTCGGCAACCATGTACACCATTACATAGAATACAGGTTAAAATTGCTCAGTGACTGTCACAAGATTCTGTGTCATTCCTGCCTCTTTGCAGTGATTTGTGCTTTATTTCTTTCCACTTTTTTATATACCAAGCCTATTTCACACCAATGTTCCAAAAGGATGGCACACATGTAAAACACAGATATGTTTCATGAGACTCAGGTGTGCACCACCGCATGCCTTGTCACGTACGTGTATGCAAGCTCTTGGAGCTGATTTTAATGTACACAGCAATGCGCACCCACAAATCAGAGGATAGGATCAAGCCCTGGTTCTTTAAACATGTTGGGAGCCTGAAACAGCACCATACAATAAATGTTTTCTTTATCTTCTCTTTCCTCCTGGCCTTGATGATAACAACAAACTGAGAGCTTGCTAAGTTCAGATGTAGTACATTTTTAAACCCCACATTCCTTACAGTTTTGTTTGAGATTTGAGAGGTTTCTTCTTACCTTAAGATTCCCTTTTGTGGTAAAAGCTCTACCACAGATTGTGCAACCAAATGGCTTTTCACCAGTATGGGTGCGTTCATGTATCTGGAGTGCACTTGCTGAGGAGAAGGTCTTCCCACACGATTGACAGTTGTGTTGCTTGGGAGTCCGACGTGGCGGGGGTGCCAGCATAGGAGTGATGCCAGGACTCATCACTGTCTGTGGTGCAGCAGGAACCTGGATTCCAGCTGGAAGCGAGGGAACCTCACCCAGTGAGATCGGCTTGCTGTGACCATTCACTTCCATTTTGATCATGGTAGGCGCAGTGCTGGTGACCAGGCTAGGAGTACTTTGGCTGGGACCTAGAGTAAAGTTGGGTTCAAATAACTGAGAAGGCAGCTCTTTTAATTTGTGCGTCAGTAAGTGCTGTTTTAAATTACCCATAGTGGAACACCCACGATTGCAGACTGTACAAATAAATGGACGTTCTTTAGTATGGCTGCGGTAGTGAATTTCCAATGCACTCTTACAAGCAAAAGGCTTGCCACAGATATTACAAACAGTACTTTTAAACTTACCACGTTCTCTGTTCAGGAACAGCAGGCTAAAAGGAGCCTCCTCTTTGATGACAGGCCTTCCCGGGTTGGTGGATGTCAGATCTAAAGCACCTCCATTTTCAGTAGCAGGTGGTGGACTATCAGGTTTTTCTGTCTTTAATTGTATTTCCTGTGGTTCTCCCTGGTTGCTAAGACCTGGGGACTTTGATCTAAAACTTTCACTATTGCTGTTTACAGGAGACAAAGCTTGTATGGAGGAAGAAGATTCTGACATTGCAGGGCTGCCTGCACTCTGGCTTTCGAGATCACCAACAGCTGATGAGGAATCATTGCTCAAATGGTCACTTTCACCTGATCCATTTTCTATGGATTTTAAACTGGTCAGCTGCTGACAGTTCATGACAGAATCAATCATTTTCATTTGATTCTCCAGAGCAGCAATACTGGAAATTACAGAAGGCGGTGAGGGAGGACAAGACCCGGAGTAAGATATAAGTGGTTTGGATGAGTCACTTGCTGTGTCCTTTAATTCTGGGTCCTCTTCCATAGAATTTTCATCAATGTCATCATCGTAGTTGCTCAGTGTTTCAATATTCTTTTCATCATAGGAAAGCTCTGAGTCCATTGCATCTTGGAAGCCCTCTGGTAATGGTGTGTTTGGAATTTGTCCACCCATATGCATACGAATATGTTGCTGGAGAACAACAGCATTTGTAAATTTCTTCTGACAAATGGGACATGAATGTTGTACTCTTAGTGGTGGCTTGGCTCGATGAACTCCAAAATGTGTTTTTAGATTGCCTTTTGTAGTAAAGGCACGTCCACAAATTTTGCATTTAAATGGTCTTTCTCCCGTATGTGTTCTGTAATGCATCTTGAGAGCACTCTGACAACTAAGCACACGGTGACAAATGACACATTGATTTGGATCTGTCATCTTCTTATCAATGTTCTCTACTAGCTGTTGTAGTTTTGAGGTTTCTGATGTTTGCATAGAGTCTAGTAGACCACCAAATGGAAACTTTGCCTTGAACTGGTCAGACATTGCTGGAAGCACGGGGTTTGGGAGGCTTGTTGAAATGCTGCTATCTGTAACAGCAGTAGGAATTGAAGATGTGGAAGTGGTACAAACTTGCCCACTTACAGTAAGGTCTCCTAACCTTGCATTTGTGGGAGGCAAAGTGACAGGTTCGGTTTTAGTCAGAGAAGAGCCACTGTGAATTGGCTGTGGTGAGTCAGCAGACACTGGAATGCCCGATTCAGAATTGTTTAGGCTTGGAGATAAAGAAGTGCATTCACTTGAAGCAGGAGATGGCCTCTGGGGTGACCTGCTCATAGGAGTAATACTTGGAGAATCTCCATAACTGTTAACACCAGGTATAGTGGGAGGAAGCTGTAGCCCAATAGAAGTTGGAACAGTCGGTAACACAGGCTTACTATCCAACCATGTTGTAACTGGTTTTTCAGGCGGCAGTGACATTCCATACGGAATTCCAGAGCAAGTGGGCACATTGTCGAGGTATTCTGGA